>NW_027176296.1:9803829-10018829 GCF_023349555.1 Cebidichthys violaceus
AAAGGCTGGATTGCAAAATTTCAGTCTGGACCACAGTGGTGACTGACCAATATTGCCATCCTGAGAACCAGGCCACATGTGTGGCTAAAGAAACATTATGAGCAACAGCGGTGTCTATTTAATAGCTGTTCAATCTCTTGGCTAGAGTTGTTTACGTTTTTTGACAATTACAAAGCAAAATAACACAAAAGATAAAGGAATAACAAAAACATTTTTTTGTTCATTTGGTTCAGTATTTGGCATGATAGCATGATTCAAACTTTCAACCCCTCGCTGTTAAACAGCTTCTGATACCAATAGTTCTCTGACACAATTTGCTTTGGGCATTGTGATAAATAAATACACCAAATAAACAAAAAAAAGTGCCATGATTATATTATTTAAAACTAGAAAATAAACACAGCAAACAAATAATACTTGTTAGATAACTTGTCATATATGTACGGTATATGCTTTTTAATATGTAATGTATCCAAACATATGCTTCTATACCAGATAGAGGTTGTCATATATGTTACATAAATGGTCATACATGAAGCAAACATGCACAGAGTGTTATGTAAAGTAAACACAGTGAGTTTATATAAAATGTTTCCAATTTCCAATGTGACATAACTGACATTTCCACATGTTAGATATCACATATCATATCTGGCATAGTTTTCTTTGTTAAACGGTGTGTCTCATTAACCTTGGATTGACTTTATCCTGCTGCATGTGAGCCAAAATAGCACAGAACTTAATTCATCCCTGAGCTCGTTTTCACTACCCTGTTATCTATAGTCAGGTGATAATTAGAGGCCCAATCTCAGGATCTAAAGTGGCCAGTGCTCTTAACAAAGGCTTCTGGTGTGTGACAGTGTGTGCGTCTATGTTTGAAACTTCCCAAGTAAAAAGGTGATATCAATCTGATGGCATCCTGACACACACACACTCACACAAACAGTAGAGAGAGAGAGAGAGAGAGAGAGAGAGAGAGAGAGAGAGAGAGAGAGAGAGAGAGAGAGAGAGAGAGAGAGAGAGAGAGAGAAAGGTATCTGTGACTTTCACTAAGTCATTCAGTGACTTTCACCAAGTCATTCAGTCAGCCATGTGCATATTTGTGTGTGTGTGTATGAAAGTGAGTGAGTGAGTGAGTGAGTGAGTGAGTGTGTCTTTACAACTTTATATGTCCCTATCACAGCTGCAGCAACCTGGCTCTCCAAGTGACAGCAATGTATTAGGGAATTTATCAAATACTGTAACTCATAAATTCACTAAATAAGAAATATCACTCTTTAGGGGCAGCATGGTATTTGTTTTAGTGTTGTACAGTCAAACATATTTTCACCCACACAGATTAAATATAAATTAAGTGACATTGATTGTGGTCGGGGAAAGAGACGGTAGAGCACTACTGAGTGAGAATGTCTCACTTGTATGTGTTTGCATTCCATGTCCTGGCAATAGCAACACAAATACAGACGGCATCAGTGACACAGCAAAGACTATTCTGGGGTCATGTGATTAGCTCTTTACCCTCTGTGATTGGATGACAGCTGCGACATGGGACTTACAGTGCCAAGAGAAACACACGCAAGCATGCAGACACATTTTCACACACACACACACACACACACACACACACACACACACACACACACACACACACACACACACACACACACACACAGTAAAGTAATCCTCAGGGTGTAAATAGAGCCTGACTATAACCGCTCTGGGCATGTCTCAGTGTCTCTAGCGGGTTTTAATCACTGTGCTTTGGAGAACCTTTGAGATTCAGCACAGCTGTTGAAGAACGCTGCTGTCGTGCAAAATGTATTTAATTTGTTAAAAGGGTTGGTTCGCCCAAAACCCAAAACATCTCACTTGTTGCTAGAATTATTTAGCTGTGCTGGTAGATTTTATTTGTCCAGGTTTTGTGATATAAGGCACTACTTTCTTGCAAGGATATAACTGTTCTGAAAAGTGTTGTCCGTGAGGTCTCCTGACAATCCAGCCCTGTCATGATCTGACTTGGGTGGGAGGTGTGTCTTCTGAGTTTCAGGCTGGGTGAGCAGGTTTCCGTGGAGACCAGGGCGGAGTCTGGCTGCTGCCTGCTGTCACACCTGTTCTTCATTCACCATCAAGAACCCTACTTAAGGAGCAGCAGGAGCACCAGTCTTCGCCAGATCGTTTTACCATTCCCGTGGTAATCAGGCCAGCTCCTGTCTCTCGAGTTTTCTTTGACCAAAGAAATTGTTGTCGTGTCTTTAACCTGTCTCCTCGTTCCGGTCTCATTCCTCCCGAGTCTGACGGATTCGCTGGCTTCCGGTTGCATCTCTCCCACATCTCAGCATTACCTGGATCTGCCTCACCACCTGCCTGCTCACCCGCCCCCACACTGGAAAACACCCTCCAGCCAGTCAGTCTCTGCCTCACCCTCCAGTTGTGTTTTCACCAGCTCACAGTAAGACAGTCTCAGTTTCCCCTCTCTGGAACATTCCCCTACTTGGACGCCCACACTAACCCATCTCTCCATATCCAGTTGCACCTGTCGTTCGGACCCCTGCGTTCTCCTGGTTTCCCCAACGCTTCTCTGGCTCATGATCCAGCATTCCTATATCGTTCCACTTCTCTAAAAGGAAAAAAAAAAAATCTTTTTCATACTATTGAATCCAGCATTTGAGTCCACATCTGTTCGGCTTACACCCCGTGACATCACGATCTGGCCAAGCATGGACTCAGCGGATTCATTCCGTACTGCCCTTTCTAGCCAGGGATTGCTCTTGGGAGAGCATGAAAGTGCGCTCCGATCATTAATTGACCAACAAGGACATTGTAACCAACGTCTGGACCAAGTGTTTGAGATGATGGTGAGAGTGAATGACCATCTGTCTACTCTCTCCACAGTTCCCTCTGCTGACAGAAACCCACCTGTTCCACCTCAAGTTCCGGCGCCCCCCACACCTCCGGCCGAACCTCAGTTCCAGAATATCGCCTTTCCTACTCCTGACTCCTATGCTGGTGACGTTGGGGGGTGTGAAGGCTTCCTTCTCCAGTGTACCCTAGTTATGACTCAGTCCCCTCGTTCTTCTCCTTCTGACTCGGCAAAAAACGCTTTTGTTATCGGCCTTCTGAAGGGCAAAGCCTTAGCTTGGGCCTTAGCGTTCTCCAGAACCAACGCTCTCGAATCGTATCCCTTTGCCGACTTTATTAAAGAGTTTCATAACGCTTTCGACCATCCACTTGGCCATGACAACGCCTCGAAGCGCTTACTGAACTTACGGCAGGGAACTCAATCGGTGGCGGACTTCCTGATCGAGTTTCGCATCCTCGCGGCTGAGACCGGTTGGGGTTCCGATGCCTTAAGAGGTACTCTTCTAAATTCACTCAGCGAACAAATTAAGGACCAACTTGCGTTCCGTGATGAACCGTCTTCATTTGAAGAATTAGCTTCTTTAGCCATCCGAATTGATAACCGCATGAGAGAACGGAAAAAAGAAAGGGACTCAAACTCCCATAAGCCTCTGCGCGAGCGCAGCTCTCGCGAGAATTACCCTCCGCGTTCGCTGCCGTACCTTCACCCGGTTGACAATCCTCCTGTCACGGATACCAAAGTTTCTGAGCCCATGCAGTTAGGACGTACTCGGCTAATGCCTGAGGAAAGATTGAGGCGTATGCGTAATAAGGAGTGCATTTACTGTGGTTCATCTAAGCATTTTATTGCTTCCTGTTCGGTTCGCCCAAAAGAATACGCCCACCAGTGAACGCGAGGATACTGGTGGGTGGAACAAATCTTCCTCGCCTTACATTACCTATCACTCTGATGTTTGAAAGAGTCTCCCATTCCACTCAGGCCCTAATAGATTCTGGTTCAGAAAAGAACCTAATAGATCCTGATCTAGCCACTCGCCTTGATTTCCCACTTATTAGGTTACCTACACCTATCTCCGTTTCTGCCCTGGATGGTGTTTTTCTTGCCACCATCACACATAAGACCAGACCCATAACATTAATTGTTTCGGGTAATCATCGTGAGTGTCTCGAGCTTTATTTGTTCCCAGTTGCTAATCATTCCGTTATCTTGGGTTTCCCTTGGCTCGCCATCCATAACCCACATATACACTGGGCTAGCCAGAGAATCGAGAGTTGGAGCTTGCATTGCTTGTCCTCTTGTCTTCGTTCCGCGTCACCCGCCACCAACCAGCCCAACTCTCAGCCGGAGGTTCCAGTCGATCTTTCTAACATCCCTGTCGATTATCATGATTTGGGTTCCGTGTTTAGCAAGGATAAGGCTCTCTCCCTTCCTCCGCATAGACCTTATGATTGCGCTATCAATCTGCGCCCCGGTGCTCCGTTACCCTCCAGTCGCTTGTTTAACCTGTCTCGCCCTGAGAGATTAGCTATGGAGACGTACATACAAGAGTCTGTAACCGCTGGTATCATCCGCCCCTCTTCATCACCAGTGGGAGCAGGATTCTTTTTTGTTGCCAAGAAGGACAAGACACTCCGTCCCTGTATTGATTACCGTGGCTTGAATGAAATTACTGTCAAGAACAAATACCCCCCTACCGCTCATCTCCTCCGCTTTTGAGCCTATACAGGGATCTACCATCTTTTCCAAACTGGACCTCCGTAACGCGTACCATCTGGTGCGCATACGTCAGGGAGATGAATGGAAGACCGCCTTCAACACTCCATTAGGTCACTTCAAGTACCTGGTAATGCCCTTCGGCCTAACCAACGCCCCAGCAGTCTTTCAAGCCTTGGTCAACGACGTTCTGAGGGATTTTCTCCATAAGTTTGTTTTCGTTTATCTGGACGACATTCTTATTTTTTCTCGTTCCCTGGAGGAGCACAAGCGTCACGTGCGTGCTGTGCTGCAGAGACTGCTTGAGAATCGCCTTTACGTTAAGGCTGAGAAATGCGAATTTCATACCACTTCCGTGCCTTTCTTGGGATACATTTTTGAGGGTGGGCAGGTCAGGACAGATCCACACAAGATCGCAGCGGTAGCTGAGTGGCCGGTTCCATCCTCTCGCAAGGACCTGCAATGGTTTTTAGGGTTCGCTAATTTCTATCGCCGATTTATTCGCAACTACAGTCAGGTTGCTGCACCTCTTACCCGCTTGACTTCCACGAAACTGCCCTTCCAGTGGTCTCCCGAGGCTGAAGCAGCGTTTGCTACCCTTAAAGACCGTTTTACTTCAGCACCGATCCTTATCCAGCCGGACCCCGAGCGACAGTTTGTTGTTGAAGTGGATGCATCTGATTCTGGAGTTGGGGCCGTCTTATCTCAAAGATCAGAGACGGAAGGGAAGATGCACCCATGTGCCTATTTCTCACGCAAACTGTCACCAGCCGAGCGTAACTACGATGTGGGCAACAGAGAGCTCCTGGCTGTCAAACTAGCTCTAGAGGAATGGAGACACTGGCTGGAGGGTGCCAAACATCCGTTTATGGTCCGGACCGACCACAAGAACCTCATTTACCTCCAAGATGCCAAGAGGTTAAACTCCAGGCAGGCACGCTGGGCGCTATTCTTCAGACGGTTTAACTTTGCCATCACTTACCAACCAGGCACCCGCAACATGAAACCTGATGCCCTCTCTCGTCAGTTCTCCGCTAGCTCTCCGGATACCCCGGACAATATCCTGCCACGTACCTGCGTTTTAGGTGTTACCTGGGCCGTGGAAGACCAGATCCAACGTGGTCTTAACAACGATCCTGATCCCGGTACCGGGCCTCTTAATCGTCGATACGTTCCGTCCCCTGCTAGGTCATCTGTTATCCACTGGGCTCACACGGCCAAATTCACCTGTCACCCTGGCGTCCAACGCACCCTGTCCTTCCTTAAGAGGTACTTCTGGTGGCCATCCATGGATAGCGACATTCGGGAATATGTTTCCGCCTGTCCCATTTGTGCACGCAGCAAGAGTGGTAACCGTCCCTCCGCTGGCCTACTCCAACCATTAGCCATCCCCATGAGACCCTGGTCCCACATCGCCCTGGATTTCATTACGGGACTTCCACCATCCCAAGGTCACACAACTGTTCTCTCCATTGTCGATCGTTTTTCCAAAGCAGCCCATTTCGTCCCTCTGATGAAGCTTCCCTCTGCGTTGGAGACTGTTGACCTCTTAATTAAACATGTCTTCAGACTCCATGGTATTCCCACCGAAGTGGTCTCAGATCGCGGACCTCAATTCATCTCCAGCGTCTGGAAGATGTTCTGCTCTTCCCTTGGGGCCAAGGTCTCTTTGAGCTCAGGGTACCATCCACAAACCAACGGGCAGACTGAGCGCCTCAATCAGGAGCTGGAAGCAACCATCAGGTGCGTCACCACCAAGGACCCCTCCACTTGGAGCCAACAGTTACCCTGGGTGGAATACGCACACAATTCCTTAACCTCCGCAGCTACCGGTCTTTCTCCCTTTGAGTGTTCCCTTGGTTACCAACCCCCCTTGTTCCCCGAGTTGGAAAGAGATTTGGATGTGCCTTCGGTCCAACATCATCTACAACGAGCACAGCAGACATGGGTTACTGTCCGGGAAGCCCTTCTACGTACCGCTGATCGGAATCGCCGCCAGGCAGATCGTCATAGGTCACCAGCCCCTCAATACATTCCTGGCCAGAGGGTTTGGCTCAATACCAAGGACGTGCCACTAAAGGCTTCCACCAGAAAACTCTCACCTCTCTTCATCGGTCCGTTCGAGATCCAGTCTATCATCAGTCCTACGGCCGTTCGATTGAACTTACCTGCTTCCCTCCGGATCCATCCCACCTTCCATGTCTCCCAAATCAAACCCGTTTCCACCAGCCCTCTGTGCCCTCCGGCTCAACCCCCTCCGCCCCCCCGGCTGGTTGACAACTTCCCGGCTTACACAGTCCGCCGGATCCTCGATGTCCGTCGTCGTGGGAGGGGCCAGCAATACCTGGTTGACTGGGAAGGATATGGCCCGGAGGAACGTTCCTGGGTCCCTCGGTCGCAGATCCTGGATCCCTCACTGATCACAGACTTCCTCCGTTCTCGGTAGGATGAGTCTTCCGGCTTGCCTGGGGGCAGCCGTGGAGGGGGGGGTAGTGTCATGATCTGACTTGGCTGGGAGGTGTGTCTTCTGAGTTTCAGGCTGGGTGAGCAGGTTTCCGTGGAGACCAGGGCGGAGTCTGGCTGCTGCCTGCTGTCACACCTGTTCTTCATTCACCATCAAGAACCCTACTTAAGGAGCAGCAGGAGCACCAGTCTTCGCTAGATCGTTTTACCATTCCCGTGGTAATCAGGCCAGCTCCTGTCTCTCGAGTTTTCTTTGACCAAAGAAATTGTTGTCGTGTCTTTAACCTGTCTCCTCGTTCCGGTCTCATTCCTCCCGAGTCTGACGGATTCGCTGGCTTCCGGTTGCATCTCTCCCACATCTCAGCATTACCTGGATCTGCCTCACCACCTGCCTGCTCACCCGCCGCCACACTGGAAAACACCCTCCAGCCAGTCAGTCTCTGCCTCACCCTCCAGTTGTGTTTTCACCAGCTCACAGTAAGACAGTCTCAGTTTTCCCTCTCTGGAACATTCCCCTACTTGGACGCCCACACTAACCCATCTCTCCATATCCAGTTGCACCTGTCGTTCGGACCCCTGCGTTCTCCTGGTTTCCCCAACGCTTCTCTGGCTCATGATCCAGCATTCCTATCTCGTTCCACTTCTCTAAAAGGAAAAACAATAAATCTTTTTCATACTATTGAATCCAGCATTTGAGTCCACCTCTGTTCGGCTTACACCCCGTGACAAGCCCACTGTTTATATGATAAATTTGATCTTCTGTATAAAAAAGGACAGGCTGAAAAGACCCATTGGCAACTCATGTATGTTTTGTCATCCTGTGATGTCTAAACCATTATACCCAAATTAATAAATACTTTGGACATTACTTATCTCGTTGCGCTACCAAAAGAATGTTTACTTTTCTGGAATTTTTCAATGTTTTGAGCAACAAAATACATATTTCCTATATCTCCATTGTATGGTGGCGGCATTATTTTCACAAGCAAATAAAATGATCAGCAGGAGTAGATATTTCTTGGGGTTAATATGTTAGGGTTAGGGTTAGTGACAATTTGGGTGAAGTGACTCTATAAATGTTTAAATCATATTGTTTACATTTTAGGTAAATGCAGAAAATACTAAACTTGTCTCCTCTCACTTGCTGCAGTTTTGGCCTTGTTCAGCCCTTCTTTGTGTACGGGTGTTTTGCATTAATTTTACCCATGGATGGTTTAGCCATCCGTTGGGCATAAATAGCAGCTGAAACGGAGCCTGAATGCATTCAGATGTAGAGAAAGTGAGAGACAGAGTTGCATGTTTGCCATGTCTGTCTGCTGGGTTTCATCAACTCTACCGTCTCATAATCTCTGCACGATATGCACACAAACACACATTCATGCATGCAAACGCACACACACAGGCTCTTTCTATCACACACACACTCACACTCACACGCGCTCACACACACACGCGCTCACAGACTGGTGAATAGCGTTGAGAGACAAGTGGACAAGCAGAGTATTCTTCCTCCTATTCAGAGCAGGCCGTTAGGGACCGGCTGTTGCCCACAGCAACAACACTTTGCTGCGGATACGTACTGAATGTAAACATTCTCCATCCCTCGCTCTCTCATTGGTCAAGAACAAAACCTGATTATCGCAGAGACAGACAGACAGAGAAAGAGAGCAGGGAGTTGTAACAAAGTTTTCCGCTGCTCCCTCTGAGAGTTTGCTCTCTCAAAGACTCAATCGAACATCAGTTGTTTGTTTGGCTAGCCACTGTGGCGCCTCACAAAATACACTGGCCTCGCACCACCACCCTGACACAAACTAGCTATTTCATGACGAACACACAAAGTGAGAGTGGCAGGGGGGCTACAGGCACTTGACAGAACTGTTAAAATACCAAAATCACCACTGCTATTAAAGTCACTTTGATTTACGTTCTTGAATCACCAACAGACATTATCAGTGCGTGTTAATCATAATAAAGATAAGTTATTAATGGAGCATATGTGACACAGAAACAGAAACTTCTTATTTTTTAAATGCAACCAATGATTATTTTCATTATCAATTCATCTTGGAATTTTTTTTCTTCTTCTTGCAATTATTTTCCTGATTATCTAGTCACCAAAAATCTCAACAAAAAAAAGACATATTCTCAATGCAATTTCCCGGATCCCAAGGTGGGGTCTTCATATTACTTGTTTTGTTCAACCAGGGGTCCACAAATACACAAAAAATATCTGATTACAATTATAAAAATTAAAAAAGAGCAGCAAATTGTTATGTTTGAGAAACTTCTGGGTAATTGACTTTTAGAAATTGTTCAAATAAAAAAATGTAAAGTTGACTGAGGAATAAGAAATGTACACTGTACATTTGTCTCCCTTCACACCTTCATCCCACAACAGACATTTTTTTTTCAATTCCCCAATTTTTCTCTTCAATAATGCATTTATTAAATTAATATGTATCGTATTCCCTTGTGTACACCCCTTCCCTTTCTCTCCCTCACCTTGGTAGGCCTTGGTGTGTCCCGCAATCAGATACTTCAGTTCAAAGCTGTAGGATCGCATCTTCTGCTGCGTCTCACTGCGAACAGCCGCCATGTAGCTGTCCTCCATCTTACTGGTACAGCAGCTGGGCCCAAGGTGGACACACACTCGCAGAGACTCATCTGAAAGACAGGAGGAAGGGTCATATTTACCGTTGATCCACCGATATTTTCAGTCAGAGAGGTTACATCTCATCGTGCAGTGTGGGTGGAAGGAATTATTTCATGAAGTCTTCATAAATTTTATCAACCTTCATTCTGACCCTGGTTAAACATCTGACGGTGTATTCATCAAGTTTCTCATGATTAATGAAAAAATTACTTGACTGACAAATGTGTAATATTTGTTTGCCAGAATAAAAGCTCAGAATTAACTCCACCAATACACTTTGGTGACAAAGTTAGTTTCATTCATTCATGTTTAGTGTTTCCTGTTTTATTTTGTTACTCACCTCTCCTCTCATTTCAGATCACTTCATTACCTGCCTTTGTGTGTTTTCCAGCCAATTTTTTTGATTGTCTGCCCCCACCCTGATTAGTGTCACTTGTCCCTCGGTAGCCCTGCTATCATTAGACCTCCTGCTTACCTGTCCCCACTTCCCCAATCATTCACTACATATACCAGCCCAGTTCTGTTCATTGTCAGTTTTTCATTGGTATTATGTGGATTTCTGTTGCCTGTTTTACTGTCAGCTACCAGCTGGACCTTCTCCCTTTTGCCAACTGTAAACTGAATCTTCAGTAAAACACTTGGGTCCAATCCCTGTTGGACTATTCCCTTCTTCGTTACACTTTAGACTGCTCAAAAGCCACTCAGAGCTCAAGATTTGTCCCTAAAGGTTGATTTTGAGATTCATGAAAATCCCACATGCTATCACTAAATAACCAGCAACCAATTAGAATCCATCTTGTTAAGTTATTTAATCCACTTAGGGATCAGAAATTTAAAAGCATTCAGTGCACAAGACTTTATGAATTCACAAAAATGATTTCTACAACGAGACTGCTGGGACCTCACATGATGACATTTCACCACTCAGAGAGAGATGAGAGGATTGGACTGTTCGCCTACATCTGACCTTACATACACACACACACACACACACGCACACACACACACACACACACACACACACACACACATATACACACACACACACAGTCATGTTTGCATGACTTTAGGGGATATTACATTGACTTACATTCATTTCCTGGACTCTTACCCTAACCATTACTGTTTCCAGCCTAAACCCAACTCTTACCCTAACCTAAACCTAAACTTACCCTTACCTTAAAGCAAGTCTTCACCCTAAAATTTCATGATTTATGTTATGGGTACGTGCATTTTGTCCCCAGAAGGAAGGTGAGTCCCCACAACGTGACAATGTAAACACATTTATGTCCCCACATGTAAAGAAAACACACACCTACAGACAGACACACACACACACACACACACACACACACACACACACAGACACACACACACACACACACACACACACACACACCAACCCTGTGTCAAACTTTCGGCTAGCAATGGCTGACTGGAAGCATCTACTCCAAATCTAACTCAGATAACTTGATTCACAATCCTGTGGAACCTCTTCTTCTGTTCTCAAAATTATTTGTTTTACTTGTTTGAAAAACAAATCTCAGCAGAAGTTCAATTCACTTGAGATCTTCCAGAGCTTTCAGCTCACATGGCTTTTATCCGCTGATGGAGTTTGCTCAGTTGTCATAGAGCTGGGTCCATTGTTATCACAGGATATTGGTATGGAACAGGTGCTCGTACAGTATATGTGAGGGTTACATTGTAATCCCTGTCTCAGAAAGTTCCGGCAAGGGGACCTTGTGTTAATCTTTCAGTAAGTTAATGTAACTTAAAGCTCAACCATTCTAATTTCTGTAGGTAGTTTAGGAGGATGTTTGACAAAATGTTCAGATCAACCACCTTGTTAGAAGCAAAGACCAATGAAAAGGCCAAGGAGGGACCAGTGCATTTGTGCAATCATGACTAGTGTTCCTGTGAATACGTCCGTCAAGGTGAGTACTCCTATTCAACTGTTACACAGCCCATGAAATCTATCTCAAGTTAATTAATTCTTTGGCCATGATCAAAAGACTGTGTTGTACAGCGATGCTTTGTTAAAACTGGTGTAACCATCTACGATGAGCAGACAACTCTGGCTAAAAAATACAAAGGTCACCACTATCGCTAATTCGCTGTTAACAATCACAAGCTCACATCAGATCCTGCAGCAACAGTGATATTGTAAGATCACTAACTACAGTGTCTTACGTCTAATTTGGTTGATAAAAGCTCCTGAAAACTTAAGTGTTGTCAACCAGGCAAACTGTTGATCCCCAAAGGAGTGTTTTACTGTCCAATCTTGCAGTATACTACAGTATTTTTTCGTTTTTCAGTTGACTTTAACTCCGCCCATTACTCTTCAAAATCACATGGCATCAAGTCTCTACTGCTAATTCAACACATGGTCAACATAAAGAAAGTGAAAAGAAAGCCTTAGATATCATAGATCGGTGATTTTATTCAGGATGGAAGAATAATAAGAGGAAATTTGAGAAGACGATTTTCAACGGACTCTGACCGAAGCACCGAAGTGGACCGAGCACCACCTGCTGCTTCACCTCGCCTACAAACACCGCAGCAGACACCGTAGTCCATCTTGCCGCTGTGGCTCACTGAACAAGGTAATTTGGATGTTATCAAAGTTAGCATGACCATGTTCAGTCATTTTGTGTTGAATTTTATATTGTATTGATTTTTTGACGGTAACGCGACTTGTTGTTACAAGCATGTGGCAGGCATGCTAACGTGTCCAGCTACCTTTAGCTAGTATACCTTAACGTTACTCTCTTGATTGATAACATTTGATATCGTTATTTTTCTGTCAAACCGTTTTACCAGCGAAAGTTATTTCATTTTCATAGACACACTATTGAATTTCTCAGCAATTGAATCAACAAGCTGAGTTAATATGTATATATTTGATATGGTTTCAGAACATTAACTATAATTGTTGTCTGCATTAGTTGCTGGTGACAAAGTCACAATTGGACGCTGGATGATAAGCATTGAAAGCCACGTCATCTGTGAAGGCATCCAACCAAGCTTCATCACAGGGCTTGCTGCAGTTTTCATCAACTACTATGTGTTCAACTTGCAATACCAAGAGGAAGCTGCAAGGACACTGGAGTTTATTCAAAGGTAAATCTTCTGCAGTCTTAAATATTGTTTGGATATTTTCTGAAGGGTAATATGTTGCTAAATGATTGAGCTTGTAGTCTTGATGTGAGGACGTGTAGAACAAAAATCAGACCTTGTATGTTCACATTTTTTACTTGTATGAAATATTCACACATATGTTAGATGAAAATAAGATTATTCTATGATTATTAGTAGACACAGAGGTCATTATAGTGAAAACAACTTAGAATTTGTATTTGTTTATTCCAATGGGTTCAGTATTAAGTGCAAATACTCTTTACATACCACACCTAATATATATCTGCTTTCTCTGTTATTTAGGCTCTTCATTGGTCTCAACCCGGAAAGGGAGACAAAGGCCAACCAGGGGAAGGTGGTGTCCAGAAAGACAGGGAAGCTGGTCTAGAAAAAGGCAGCAGCTGTACCTTCTGGACTTTGAGTGGGGCTTCATGTAGTCCACAGCACATCTCCACACAGGACCTCTAATAGGAGGAAGGAGAGATAGCCCACACTACATCCTGGTGTTCTTTTTTCCTTTTAAGGTAACACCTTTCAAAACTGTGTTCTGTTCAGTTCTATCCAGTTGTCTCAAACATGTAGCTCCAGATTTGTTCTTTTACTCGGTTTCTATTGCACTAATGACTGTAACCAAAAAAAAAAGTGATACTGAAGGTGGGGTACATTTAGTATACTGTAAGAGTTGTATATAGAGTGTTGAGAATCTGTTTAACATGATTCAGTGTTTAATGAATGCAATTTGATATGGTGCTTTTATTATTTGTATTTTGCAAAAATGTGACCACTGTAAAATTGTCAGTTATTGAATGTGTTTGACACTGCATCGGCTTTAATAAAAGCTTATTAATGTAAGGCCATCTCTTGTTTGAGTCGTTTCTATGCTAGCAATTTTCAGGGGTTTTATTTTGAAATGTAACATTTTTAAATCATTAGCTTCTAGCAGTGTCATACTGTAAATATACATTCTACAGTACTGTAATCAATTTTACGGTAATGAACTGTTCATGGACATTGCAGTAGGAACATTAAAATAACAGTATAATGCATTTTCTATACAGCACTGTACTGTAATAATTTGTACAGTATCAAAACGCTGTTGTAAATTACAGTAGGTACGCTGTAGAATTACAGTTGAAAGCTGGAAGCTGTAGCTGCCAGCTGTTTACTGTAATTTAACGGGGAAATTTGTTACAGTGCAGATAAAACGGAGATCGTTCATTCTTTTGCAGCTGACCTTTCCTTATTCCCTAATGTTCAGCTGATTATAGTGTGTTAACATATGATTCATATGCATTTTCATGAATATAATTATGGCAAGGACACAATTCATATATGTCAACATAACAAGAAAATAAAGTTATGTTAACTCAATTTCTGTATCATGCACCACTTGTCTTCACTATCTATGGAAATATGAAGTTACTGCCAACGAAGTGACTCTGAGGGATCACCTTTTTGTGGTATCTTTTATAGGTTTTATAGGTGTATGGGTTACATTAATACATTGCTCAATCAACGCAGGGCTGCAATATTATGCAAAGAGACTCATGAACCAGACGACATCTCACATGAGCATTTACATTTAGAAAACACCATCTTTAACACCACTACTTATAGCCAAGTATGCTTTCAAGAGCTCTATATAAGTGTTGCAGACGGTGAAGGTAAGTTTGCAACAGAAATAGCTTCTCTCTCTGCATGCTGCACAGTGAGGATACCTTATTTATAAAGGGTTTAAACCCTGCATGGGCTACAAGTAACAGCAGAGTAATGATCTCAAAGCAGGAGATACTAATTTAGAATAATATTTTACACTACATGAGTTTGTTCACTTTCATTTTAGTCACTTAAAAGGAGAACATAGCGGCTCTTTTACATGATTTTGAGCTCAGTAAAGCTGCCAAGCTCAGCCTGACTATATTAAATGAATAGGCAAGTGTGTGATAGTCAACAGCAAGTTTACACTCATTTATATATTGTATCTATAGAGATCTTAAATGGTTTAAAATATCACTCTGCAGAGTAATGTGTAAATAGCTAACAAATAAATATAATAAAGTAAAATGTGCAATATTGCCATTGAAATGTAGTGGAGTAGAAGTAAAGTACAGCACAGAAATACTCAAGTAAATTTCGTCTACCTCATATTGATACTGTAAATGTACTCAATTACATTGCACCTCTTGTAGTATTTCTAACATGATACTTCCAGTGGGGCTGACTGACCTGTTCCCGGCCTGTCTGGCACCAGCTCCACCGGGCCTATTTGGCGCATCATGTAGGCTGTCTTCACCTCATGACAGCTGTCTGCAGCGGCGGATCTACAGCCAGTGTCCGGTAGAAAAACAAAATAAAACAAAATCACCCAAAGCAAGTCCACGTTTTGTAAGGCTGCACGGAACATCGCAACATGTCAGTCGGTGGATAGAGAGTCTGGATGGTTAATTTGAAATCGTAAAAGTCCAACGGTGCAGAGTGACTGAAAACTTCATCTGCTGACAGTAAGTCTGTCAGGAGCGCACTGTCAGACTCAGCGCCCTCTCTCTCTCTCTCTCTCTCTCTCTCTCTCTCTCTCTCTCTCTCTCTCTCTCTCTCTCCGACTCTTTCACTCACTTCAGCTCAATTACTTAATTGACTTGGGCACTCAAAATACTTTTAAATATGTCAGTCAACGTAGCAACTATTGTCATGTTAACAATAACTTATTACAGGGAAAACATTTTTCTAATACAATAAAAGCAAAACTGCCATAGCAATCATGAGGAATAAAGGCAATTTACTCCCAGTTCACAAAATGATGTGGTCATGAGCCATGTGTTTATTTATTGTGTTGTTGTTTTTTACTAAAGTATTAGCTCTCTCACGTAATAGTTTACAGCAGCTGCTTCTGCAGATAGGGTCCATTAAACTCGACTGATAGCCGTAAGTGAAGTGGAATAAGAGGGAAATGCTGTTTGATAGTGGAACACGAGCGCCACCGGCTGGTCGCTTGGAGTCATAGCAGTCATTTTTCGGACATGATACACACAGCATCTAAGCACACACTTACTGGAAGATGTTATTGATATAGGTGACTTATCACCATAGATGAATGCTGCAGAATTTGGCTCAGTGTAATACTCTGAGCAGCATACACCCGCAGCATCTTCAACGAAACTCGCCCGGTCACAAATGTTAGCCTCGGCATCCGACGCCTTGAGGATTTTACATATCTATATTTGTTGTTTTAGGGTTTAACTATTTCAAAACTCTTGTAATTAAAGAACAAAGATGTATTTTTGTGGAATTTGCAACCGGGATTACATGTATTTAAGAGATAAAGCACAGTCAATTTAAGTGACAACTTTTGTATTTCAAAAACAAACTCGTTGAACCATGGGACGGATCTCCTTCAACTTGAGTGAATGGTGCTTCTGCAGGAGTTCAAACAGATTTAAGTCCAGCCTCTCAAACTCAAGACAATAACAGCGTTTACACACGAGGGAGTCATTCCATATGACGATGTTCAGCTTTTCTGAGTCAAGCTCTTTCATATTTGATCATGGATCCCCTCCCCTCCTGTTGCATGAGATGATACAGAGTTTTCATGTGAATGCAATGCATTTTTGAAATACTACACAAGGGAAATGTTGATAAATATAATTTATGTTGCACCCTTTCATTGTCTGCTCAATGCACCTTGTTTTTGAGGATTTTTAAAGCCACCGATGGCTATTTTCTTGCATTGGGTGACCTATTTGTAGGTGCCAGCCTCCAAGAGAAACTACACCTCGTAGTCTGATGAGGTGGAGGACATCAAGGCTCGTACAATGACCTGAAAGTCATGGTTATCAGTCATGGTGTGAGATGCACTCTGCTGTTGGTTTGTCACACCTGAGAGGGGAGTAGAAAAGAAGGAATACATATAATATTTGCCTCATATTGTCTCCCACTAAGAGAAAAAGTAAAAACATGAGAATAAATTATGCATATATCTAAGCATATAAAACTAAATAATATTATCTAGTTTCATTTCACAATGTTTCACTAAAAAAAAACGACATGCACACCATGCAAATTGGCATACAACCACAACATTTTTTTATGTTGTTCAGCACATTAACCCCAACTTAACCCTAACTGCCTCTTAAAGCCTCATTGTGATGCATTTGCCTTGGATCAGTGGAAGACTAAGGTTGGAGCTCTGATGTAGTCTGTTCAACTGGTACTGGCTCTAATGTATTGGCGCACCAACTGATGAAACTGCATTTGCTTTTTCAAGGAATGACGAAATGGGTATCCAACCATGGCTTTAGTGAGTCCACAAATCAGTTTCTCCATCCACGTAATTTTCTGAGATACAACATCCAGACTTGAATAATTATAACAGTAATAGGCCAATGAATGTAAGAAAGATAAGACGAGGGCCTTAAGTAGAGGTATGTATCCTTCCCTGTCAGCAATGATTTTGTACCTTGGAAATTAAACAAAGGTCCACAGTTATCAACTTAAGGACCATTTATGTAACTTACGTGGTACTTTTACGAAGAATGTACCTTTGGAAACAGAAATGATACCCCTATTTATGTGTAGTTGTTTCAGCTTGATAGTTTATGTTTAATATGATGTAAAGCTAAGTGGCCAGAACAAATGCGAGATATGTTTTTGTTTAATTCTCTATTGATGTTTGGGATGTCTGACATGGTTTTGCAGTCTTCCCTTAGACCGTTAGTATAGGTAATGAGATCCCAGTCACAATGATGGGATCTGTTAGTAGTGTCTGAGGAAAACCACAAACACTGAGCCAGATCATGATGTTTTAACAAAAACACAGTCTTCCGCCAGTATATTAGCAAACACACTAATAGCACAACAATCAGCTTGAGCAGGGTTCATACACATTTTGACCAATGGATTTCCATGACTTTTCAATAACTTTAAACCAAATTTCCATGACCAAACATTTTGTGAAATCTTGGTGTATACATGAAAAAGTGAGAAAATGTTGTATTTAAACTAACAATGAGAAATCCAAAGCATACAGTATACCTTAAATGACACAAATTAATGAGAGACAATAGTTTGATTAAAAGAATAAACATTTATAAATATACTCTGGTTGACAGGCATTCATAACACTGACACATCAATAAGAGCTTGAGTTGGTAGTAGCATCCAGCTAGTGCACACATTGCTTTTCCTATTGCATTCCTTCTTCTCTTTTGCAGTTCGGCGGAAGCTGTTAGATTTGGTGATGAAGGTCAGTTTACTTGTGGCTTCTGCTTTCTCAGCATATTCATCTGCTGATTTCTGAAGTGCGCTAATATCAGTCTCCATTCTTGCCCTCTTTTTTTTCCAAGTCATCCAGCTCATCTGTGAGGGCCTTTCTCTTCAGGTCAATGCCTTGCCTCTCCTTCTTTCTCTTCTCTTCATCCAAGTACCCATGGTACTTCTGTCTGGCTCTTGCAGCTGAAAGCAACAGGTCTTTGGTGATCCCTACCTTGTTTACGCCCCCAACAGACCTGACATGGTCGACGATGAGCCTCTGAGCCACCAGGGACTTCTCCTTCTGATTCTCTACGATCATTTTCCTTGTTAATTGAGAATCCACGCTCAACACTGGCCTGTCCATGAGACAGGACAAGCAATACCTTCACCACATCCCACACTCTGGAAAATGATGGTCTCGACCCCGTTGTCTCATACAGGAGGGTGTCCACCCGGTCTGTCTTGGGGTCAAACTCCCTGAAGTTGGCTTGAAGAGCAGCTGAGTCACAAAACTCACTGAACTCTCGGAGGATGTCATCGCACACTGACTCGTCTACATGTTTGGCCTCAACAAGTGTGTGCAAAATTCTTCTCATTTGAGGCACGCACAGCTCCTTGGACACGGCCATGCGTCTTGGGTCAAGGCACTGCATGCTTCTCACCAGTTGGTGCACTGGACCCTTTTTCAGCAGCTTTTCAGTCAGGGTGATCAAGAGTTTCTTACAGTCCATCTTGATCTCCAGCACCTGCCTCTGTGAAATCTTCTTGGAAGACTTGAGTTGGTTTAGGGTGGTTTCTGCTGCAAATCCAATGTCAATCTTGGAAACATTTTTGTGCAGACTGCTGTCCTGAAAAGCAACATGGAGGAGCTTCAGTGTGGAGGTGGCCTCCCTCGGGGGTTTTTCCTTCAGAAATTGTCCCATGAGCCCTGAAAATATTGACATGAAAATAATAATTAATTTCAAATATTTCACATTTTCATTTTGATCACTCTTAATTAGCAAATTCACAAAATAATAGGTCATGTGTGAGTATGATACACTATCTGATCAGACACGCCAAACAAATGAATAGTTTGAGTAGGTACAGTACAGAGAAAGTTTTAAAGTTGTTCCAATGCTCTACAAAGAAATATATTTTTTATCATAATTTTTCATCATCAAGTTATTTGGCGGTGTTCTATTAACCTATTACATTTATCCAACATATTACTCCAAGACTAATTGAAATTGCCAAAATGTTACAAGACATATTTAAAAGCCAAAATTGAATGCTGTTTTAATGCAATGCTTAAAACAAATATGAACATGTATGCCTTCAAAATATGTTTATGCTTATCTTTCATCAGTTTGAACATGTCCTCACTGAGGAAGGGAAGCATGGGTTTGTCTGTTTGGTAGGCGGTGAGGAATGGAGTGACTTCTCTTGCAATGCTATTGAAGATTGCCACTTTCATGGTGAAGACAGGATCCTTCAGAGCCTCAAATGACTTCACCTTTGGATTGGGTAGTTCACCTTTTCCTACCATCTCAACGTAGGCTTTTACGTGCGGCCAGAGCAGCATTCCTCGTTCCGACACGTTGACATTTTCGATCCATCGGTGATTACAAAATCGAAGCATGTTGATGCTGCAACCAGTTGCCGTCACAAAATCTTCGTGACGAGCAGGACAGTTGTGGAACAGCCAGTAAATGCTGGAGAGTGCGTGTTCAACTTCCCAACCTGTAGATTTGCATCCATCTCTGAATGCGTTGTGGAGTATATGCAACCCACACGAACCAATGTTGACAAGCGACTTTCCCACATCCTTTTGCACACTCTTCTGGAGTATTTTGAACACTTTCCAATTCACATTCGGGCCGTCCATAGAGATTTGGATAAGGTTATTGACTCCAATCTCTGACAGCAGGTTGGTCATTTTCCCAACGACATCAAGGGCAGATGAATGGCCCATGAACTCAGAGCCGATGTATTTGGTCTTCACATCGGCGCTATCCCATAGCCTTACGTGCAAATCCATCTGTTTGGACTGTAAATAGTGGTTCAGGCTTTCGTCAAATAGCATTACATAGGCCCTTTGCTTCAACACGTTGGACAACGTGAGACTCTTGAAGTGGGGAGCGAGCCCGAACGAGCAGAGATATGCGCATTTGCACATGCAAATTGTGTTGCAATCTGGCTATCAGGAAACATTCGTCGAAAGAGCAGACTGGCATCTTCGGATGATTTAAAAGAATAATGCGTTAGGACTTCATTTTTCGTTACAGCACCGGTTAGCGACGCCTGCTTGGTAGCCGAAGAGAGAGACTTGCTGCTCGGCGTAGCAGTTGCCCTCGCTGTGGTGAAAAGTCGGTGATGGGGGTTGCTGTAGCTTCGCTAGCAGCAGCGCTTTGATGTTTGCTTCCTTTGGCATGGCTTGTTAATGCCGCCTCTCCCATGTTTGAAATGTCGAATGTTTTGCCACCACACAACCTACAATTTGCTTGTGCCGGGTCTTTGTCTGTTGTAACCCATGACATGTACTTTTCCATTTGTAGCCAAGCATGGTTAAATCTACACTTCCCTGGCATAGTGCATTATCCCGTCCGCTTCCCTGAGTTACTGATGCGATGGCCACCGAACTTTTCAGTTAGTATGAGAGCGTATGCCTGCTTAAATTTTGAGCGTATTTCTTTTAAAAGCATATGAAATTATTTAAAACTCAGCGTAAATGAAAGACATGAAAATATGAATATAACAAATTTCCATGACTTCTCCAAAACCTTTGGGATTTAATTTTTTTCAAGCACTTTTCCAGGCCTGGAAATAACCATTTTAAAATTCCATGACTTTTCCAGGTTTTTCATGACCATAAGAACCCTGTTGAGACGTGCGATCCAACTGTTCCTCTGCAGCCATTCTCGATTTCTGTCAGTAGATGGAGGTTGTAGTGGCTATTTGTCAAAAAGACAAAATATCAACACTTACATCACTGATGCACCATTTTAGTCGGTTTGTAACTCAGGCAAGAAATCCAATGTCCAGTCGTAATTTGCAGTTTAGGTGGATTTTATTTTAGTGATCAAAAGCAAACATTTCTCGTGCAGTCTCTCCTTGCAGTCTCTCCTTGCTCTGCTCTGGTAAAAAAAAACATGTCCCTTCCTGGTGCATCACCTGACACACCTCCTACCTAAATCCATTCACCTAGACATGTGTTAAATACAATAACAACAAATAACAAAATAATCAAACTAATGCAATAGCTCCAACAGAGGCGTTTCATAAGGAGTCAGCATCAAGTCACTGAGATCCATCGTTGTCGTCTCTGACTCACAGTAAAGTCTTCAGCCTGGGGTTTCTTCTCAGGTCCACACAGAGAAAATTACTGGTTGACTGAACACAAGTGTAGAGGCATGCATCACTTAATGAATGGTACAGAACAGTTTTGATGGAAGATCAGCTCATATTTAGTGATCTCACTGACATGACGGCCCATCCGGTCTACATGTGTTTTGTGGACCTGGAGAAGGCGTATGACTGGGTCCCCCAAGAGATACTGTGGGAGGTGCTACGGGAGTATGGGGTGAGGGGGCCACTTCTGGGGGCCATCCAATCCCTGTACGCCCAAAGTGAGAGCTGTGTCCAGGTTCTCGGCAGTAAGTCGGACTTGTTTCCGGTGAGGGTTGGCCTTCGCCAGTTCTGTGCTTTTTCACCAATCCTGTTTGTGGTATTCATGGACAGGATATCGAGGCGTAGTCGTGGGGAGGAGTGTTTACAGTTCGGTGGGCTGAGGACTGCATCGCTGCTGTTTGCAGATGATGTGGTCCTGATGTCTTCATTGGGCTGTGACCTCCAGCACTCACTTAGATCGGTTTGCAGCCGAATGTGAAGTGGTTGGGAAGAGGATCAGCACCTCTAAATCTGAGGCCATGGTTCTCAGCAGGAAACCGATGGATTGCCCACTCCGGGTAGGGAATGAGTCCTTACCCCAAGTGAAGGAGTTCAAGTACCTCGGGGTCTTGTTCGCGAGTGAGGGAACAATGGAACGTGAGATTGGCCGGAGAATCGGAGCAGCTGGGGCGGTATTGCAGTCGCTCTACCGCACCGTTGTGACGAAAA
The DNA here is from genome assembly GCF_023349555.1 of Cebidichthys violaceus. NCBI lineage: Eukaryota > Metazoa > Chordata > Actinopteri > Perciformes > Stichaeidae > Cebidichthys > Cebidichthys violaceus. Next base: position 9,826,002 of record NW_027176296.1, read on the forward strand.
GAGAGCTGAGCTGCAAGGCAAAGCTCTCTATCTACCGGGCAATCTTCGTTCCTACCCTCACCTATGGTCATGTGGACTGGGTCATGACCGAAACAATTAGATCGCGGGTACAAGCGGCCGAAATGGATTTCCTCAGGAGGGTGGCTGGCATCTCCCTTAGAGATAGGGTGAGAAGTTCGGTCATCCGTGAGGGACTTGGAGTAGAGCCGCTGCTCCTTTGCGTGGAAGGGAGCCAGTTGAGGTGGTTCGGGCATCTGAGACCCCGAGGGAGGCCCAGGACCAGGTGGAGGGACTATATCTCCAAACTGGCCTGGTAACGCCTCGGAATCCCCCAGTCAGAGCTGGCTGATGTGGCCCGGGAAAGGGAAGTTTGGGGTCCCCTGCTGGAGCTGTTGCCCCGCGACCCGATCCCGGATAAGTGGTTGAAGATGAGATGAAATGAGATCATCCGTAAAATAAAGGCATTTTAAATTTGCACAAACCCGATAGTGTGCATTAGGTTACTTTTGCATTTTATATTTTTTGAGACAATGTTCCATTCATGCAATAAGCCCTTCATAAGATAGAAAGTCTTAATTTCTTTTAGAGTGTTTATAATGAATCGTAACATTACCATCATCTCGCTAATCCTGGTTCCATGACAGCAAGCAACCGTCCCATCAGGAGAGGCTCCTCGTATGGCCCCTTGGGAATAAGCCAGAGACCACTGTCCATTCAGGAGAAGCCCCCTTGTGCTTCGGACCCATCAGCTTCTCATACTCTCATCTGGCTTGTGCCTCATGTTTGTATCTGTAACTGTAAATGGTACACAGAAACAATAACCAAAAAATGAATTGGTAAATTAATATTCCATGCTGAATTTTGAGACGTTGGAGTGGGTCAGTATTGTAGGCAACATTTTTATGGTTTAATGTTTAAATATTGACTATTTTCCTAACCCCCATGATTAACCCCACACCTGCCTTATCAGCCTAGACCTGATGTTGATCCCTGAGCTAGACTGTACTCAAGAAGACTTATAAGCAGCATGAGAGATTTGGGGACAAGTTCCTTGTGGTAATTCTCCCTAGCCATCAGTGCAGGAGGGATAATATGGCCAAAACCTTCTATCACCTTATATATCAGGGGTCCCCAAACTTTTTCCTGTGAGGGCCACATAACTTTTCCCTTCTCTGATGAGGGCCGGGGTCAGTTTGTAACAGAAAAAGTGTGACGATCGCAGGGGTGCCGAAATGTAAACATTTATTGTTTTCCAGAAAGCCACACATAACCAAATATTAATAACCCTTTCCGGGATCTTCAAAGAAAAAAAAAGTCAGGAAATAAATAATAATACTATTAATGAAATAAATAACACTATTTATGAAATAAATAATAACCAAATAACCCTCTCTGGGATCTTCACAGAAAAAAAGTCCATTTAACATTAACTTTCTGTTGTGCCGTGCACAATCTTAACAGGTAAAAGTTTAGCTTAGTTGTCAGAGCAGAATCTCTTACTCAAATGACTCATATGAGCAGTCTCTCAAAGTTCTTGTGTTCCTTCCTTATAATCCTTTTGTAGGTTCCAGTAGGCTTGTAGACACCGCTGTTTGCAGCTCTCTCTCATCAACTTCCCTGTGAAAACCACAAAGCAAGCAGGCTGAGAAACCGAACTAAGTAATACAGCACCTACACAGCACAATACATTTCACTGCCAGTATGGTTGTGGAGATGGATTTTATTCCAGTAGATTTTATTATGATTAAATTTGTTTATACTCAGAATGACTCATTCAAGTCAGAAAAGTGAGCTTACCTATGTATGTTCATCAGTGTGAACTGTGGGCCTGCATCTGGCAGGTTCCATTTTAGTCACAGCACAGTCTCAAACACTGATGCAGATGTTCATCTGTCAATCTTGATCTCATCGGAGTTTTCAGGTGTTTCATGTGTGAAAAGGTTTGCTCGCAGATATACGTGCTGCCAAAAAGTGTAAACATCTTCATTGCGTGTTTTTTTATGTTAGGGTACGTGTCGTTTGGGAGGGCGGCATAGAAGTCAATGAGACTGTTAGGCTTGAATGCGTCTTTCAGAACATCACAGTTCTGTAACTCGGCCAACTCAAACTGATAAGAAGGCTGGGCTTCATCGATGTCGGCAAGAAAGGGGTTCTGGAAAAGACGGATTTCTTTTGCATTAACATGTAGTTGCCGGAATCACACACCGAACTCCGCCTTCAGCATTTCCAGTGCTTCCACACACTTTTCAGCTGGGAACGGGACCGCTGGGTTCTCTGCAGAGAGGTTTTGGGTAGCAGGGAGATGGATGAAGTTGTGATTTTTCACTTGTTCCAAAAGCAGCGCAAGTTTCACCTCAAATGCTTTTATGTGAGAATACATGTCGCAAATGAGTTTCCCCTGGCCTTGTAGCTGCAAGTTAAGGCTGTTCAGAATTTCTGTCACGTCTGTTAAAAATGCGAGGTGCCATTTCCATTCTGGGTCGATCAGCTCTGGGACCGTTTTATCTTTTGAATGAAGAAATGCGTTAATTTCGGGTAGCAGCTCGTAAAAACGCCTCAAAAACTCTGCCCCGGCTCAACCATCGGACCTCTGTGTAGTACAGCACATCGCCGTGCGCAGACTCCAGTTCAGACAGGAATTGTTGGAACTGCCTGTGTTTAAGTCCCTTTACTCTGATGAAGTTTATGCATGACACCACAACCTTCATGACAGAATCCCACTTCAACACTTGGCAGCACAGTGCTTGCTGGTGAATTAGGCAGTGGACTTGTAGTGGGGCGGTGAGACCCCGTTCTTCCATCTCCCGGTTCATGCGTCCTATTAGACCCCGAGATGCGCCCACCATACTAGGAGCCCCGTCAGTCGTGATGCTGGCAAGCTTTGACCAGTCTAGGTCCAACTCTTCCATGGTTTGGCATACTTTGCCGAAAATATCCTCCCCCGTTGTAGTCCCTTTGAGACTTTGGAGGGCTGCCAGCTCCTCGCACATCTCAAAGTTTGCGCTAACTCCACGAATAAAAATGAGCAGCTGCGCTGTGTCTTGCACGTCCGTGCTCTCATCCAGTGCTAATGAAAAAAAGTCAAATTCTTTCATCTTCTGCTGCAGCTGGGCATATACATTACCCCCGATTTCTTCAATGCGTCTGGTGATTGTACTCGCCGACAGACTCACAGCATTAAAGACATCTTTCTTCTCGGGACACACCTCTTCCGCGACAGCATTCAAACATTTCTTGACAAACTCTCCATCAGTGAAAGGTTTACCGCTGCTTGCTATCAGTTGAGCAACCCGAAAGCTGGCCCGAACGGATGACTGGTTCAGCTGAGCTTGGCGTACAAATGTATTCTGCTGAGCTAACAGTCCACTTTTTAGCTTTGAGAGTTTGTCTGCTCGCATTTGGCCTTGCAAGTTATCATACTTGTCTTTGTAACGGGATTCATAGTGTCGGCGCAGATTGTATTCTTTGAATACCGCCACCGCCTCTTGACAGATGAGACAAACAGCCTTTTCTTTGCATTGAACAAAAAAATAATCGTTTGCCCACTGCAGGTTAAATACCCTGCATTCTGAATCAATTTTTCTCTTACCTAACCTTTTCGCCATTGTTCCGTTCTATTTGACAGGGGCTAGTCTAGGATCATAATGCGTCTCTGGTATTGTTCAGGGGGCCGGGCCAAATGTGGAGGCGGGCCGTATCCGGCCCGCGGGCCTTAGTTTGGGGACCACTGCTCTAAAGACTTTTGATATGTTCAAATCCACATCTTTGAAGATATCTGCAAACAGATCCAATACTTTCCAAACATTGAGTCATTGGCCATCTGCGGTAAATCATCCAAGACAATGGTCCTTGTTAGCCTACCCAAAATAGACAAAGCTAACTTCCGAAAAACCGTCTTTACGAGCCCTTCAGATAAGGCGTTTTTCACCTGTGTTGAATACTCCCCTTTGACTGAGAAACTGGTGACGGGTGGTACAGATGGTTTACTGTGTGAGTGGTATCTCCACAACACCATGTCATGCAAACAGTCATTAGCAGGACATGTCAAACCCATCACCCACATTACCCTAAATCACAAAGATAATGTTTTCGTCACTTTATCTCAGGACAAGAATGTTCGTGTGTGGTCCGAAGACGATTTACTGCCTTTGCAAAGCATCCAGGTTCAAGGCATGAAAAATGGCTTCATCGCCAGTATGTGTTATAACACATACAACAATGAGTTAGTCCTGGCTAACACCAAAATAGGATCCCATCTTGGAAGAGGAACAGATGTTTTTCAACATGCATTAACATCCCATGACAAGCCCCTGTGCTGTGCGCTGTATCACAGCCTTTACAAACGGGTCGTCTCTGTTTGCCAAGATGGTGTGGTGACCGTGTGGGACATCTCAACAGGACAGGTCGCCTCACAGTTCAAGGTAACTCCAGATAAGCATGTGGGGCACACTGTCATTGCATTTGATGAACCGCAGCGCAAACTAATCAGTTTCTCAGGATAGGAAATTGAAATTCTGGAACTTTAACAACAGAACATTACTTTCCGTTCTTCCCTTTACCTTGCCAAATGAGGTGACAGGTATTGTCTGCTTGAACAATAGGGTGTATGTGTCGGTACTGAACTCAAACATCATTTATGACCTGCATATAGCGGGCTACGACAACAGGTCTTTTAGCCACCAGTATTTAAATGATATTTCCTCAATAACTGTTGACAAAGAAAGACTTATTACTGCCTCCAGCAATGGGAGTATTGTCATCTAGGATGCTGATCATGGCAAGGCGCTCAGCTGGATGACAGGACTGACAGGGAGTCAGCCCAATGAAACGAATCCTGAAAAATCGAGAAACAAGATAGACCATCTTGTGCGTCTGACAAAAAGGGAGGTCAGAGAGCAAACAGCCACACTGCTGACTTCTGCAGATGGCTACATATGTGCCTGCCCAGGCGGAAAAAAAATGTACTTTTTTGTATTTAAAATATACTGACATTTTCAATAGTACACTGCAAATATACTATCAAAGAATTGTACTTTCTGTAAATATATAAAAAGTATACAAAAGTTACGCTTTCACCTAATTTCAAAATTCAACTTTTAACACACTTTAAAATAATTGCACTGTAGTATACTTTCAAGAAATATATTATTAAAAAAATATACTTTAAGTTAAAGTTCTGTGCAATTACTTAAATATACTTCTTTGAACTTTGTTTTCAAACATTTTTTTATATTTCAAAATGTATGCTCTAAATTACCATTGAAACAAATGCACCGGATGCACATTTTTAAACTATTTTGATATCTTGCCGTTTTAGTACATCTTATTCATGCTTATATTTCAGTACATTATGTGTATATTTCTTGAGGAAAATGTTAATTATTATTGATTATGTGTATTAGAAGAATGATGCACCGAAAGCCCCTTTATAACCTTTCCAATTGTTTAAATTATCAAAATTGTATAAAGTACACATACAGCTGCACTCATAATCATTCAATAATATTTTTAAGTAAAATGTAGCTGAATTGTATGAAATCAAAAGTTTATGTTATTTTAGAAGTATTTGTTTTACGTAGACGGATATGGTTCTTTTGACAATTATATTTGAGAGGTTGGTGAATTTAGGTTAGCACGTGTCCGAGGATGCTGAATGGCCTGCTATGTGAGTTAGCACGGCTTTGGCGGCGGTTAGCATAGTTAGCCATGTGGCTATAGTCACATCGTGGTTCGCTAGCACTTGCTATCTGGCTCAGCACTAGCTAGAAACACCGCGTGAAAGGTAACAACGCTGGTTGTCGTGCACTGCGGGGCTTGTCGCAACCCGCGCCTGATACTATGCTTCGTTTCACGATGCCCCGAGGCGGAACGCCCTTCTGCTGCTAATGGTTATGTAGGCTATAGCCGGTTATGCTAATGCCGCTCAGGCTGCGTCATTTGCTAACACAGGCTACCTACATCTTAACCGGCTGCACCTGCTGCTCGAGTTCGGCACGAGCTAAACTGCAGGTTTACACAGTTGGTTGACATTACAGTATAAGTGGCTCGTTATACTGCGGTGGCCTGAAAAAATAAATCCGATTTATTGCCAATTAATGTTATGGTTTCATATGCAGGGAATGTGATTTGGTGTATTGACAACGAAATATGGAATAATATACAATAAAATATGTACAATGCAAGATCAGGCAGACGCACCTCTGCAGCTGGTTATTTGTCATTCTGGTTGAAAACTAACCTTGTAATATTTTCCATTACTTTCAGGTACAACACTACAGGGTCGAATCAACAAAGTAGATCACGTCTTGTCCAGGCAACCTCTCAATGCAGGTGAGTAACATAACATATGATGGCATTGATAAGTTCTATATGAACTAAGCCATAGTTTTCTCCAGAAATGTTGGCTCAATCTTGACCTTGTTTTTTTTTCTCCTTTAGGTAGAATATGGGAATGTAAGGTGTGTGGAAAATCAGTAGGAAGTAGGTATGAACGGCTTAAGCATTGCAAGCTACAACAATAAAACATTTCTTTCACTGTTTTTTTCAGGTAAATGCAGAATTCATGCGTATAACCACTTTGGTCAAGCCACGTTCCTGGCACAGCTTGACAAATACACAGGCAACATAATGATGGTCGTCAGCAATAGAGGAGGAGCTGGAAGGAAGATCCGGCTCGTCATATTCATATGTGAATAATGTCTATCAATTCATAATAGGTAGGTAGAGATCTTCCAACTGTATATTGTGTTCCATTGGTTCTCTCATATACAGCACACCTTGGCTGGCAGCACAGTGACAGTTTAATCGATCACGCATGACCCTTTTTTCCCAGGAGCTGGCTGCCCTGGTGTTCACAAAGGAGGTCCATCCACTGGTCCACCCTGACTGGGAAGTCTGGGAAAGTGGGACCTCCTAAAAGACAACTGGACGTTGCCAAAGTGCAGGCCAATACAGGTAGGTAATTTGAGTCGTATGTAGACAATTTAAGGCTTCTGTGATTTATAAAGCAGCAGGATCACATGTTCGTGGTAAACACACCACCAGTGATGAAATATGTTTGACCTGCACTGGTAGGAATATTAGCATATCATATTGATATAGTTCCTCAAGTTAATCCTGATTTACTGTTCAAAAAATAATATTGGTTTAACAGGATTTCCTGTGTAGTCAAAATAGAAGAAAATGTTGTATGAATATGCTGTGACATCATCTCTCGTATCTTCTCTTAACAGACGCTGTTATTCAAGAGTCTCCGCAGACGAGTGCCTCGGCCGTGCGAGCGATCATCAGACGGAAGTGAATGAGCAGTTCAACCAAAAGAAAGGAACATAACGTGGATCATGTTTGTGTTTCTATTTAGTGAGCGAGAGTCTGCAGCGGTGCAATTCTTTTTGATGGTTCAGTGTTCTTCTGTGTTTTAATCTGAAACATGGTCATTCTGTTTTGTTTAGTAATACATGTACCATGTAAACTTAAATCAGAACATGTTTTGCTCTCTTAAGTATATTTTTCTTATATTTCTCAAATGCATTATATTACAATTATTTGAAAGTGTTTAAAGTTTTAATTTGCAAATTGTTAGATTTACGATGTTGGTACATTTTATATATTTGCAAATATTACAATTCTTGGCAGTGTATTTGCAATGTACTATTATAAATATAATATATTAAGAATATATTTAAATTTCAATAAAGTGTTTGATTACTATCTGGGAAGTTTATTCAGCATTTAGGATACTGGTAATACATTTATAATATTGTGATGTAAAAGTATGTAGTGTACAAAGTAATATAGCATAGTAATAAGAAAGTGTGCTTTCTTAGTAATTGGAATAAGCCAAAAGTATAACTTTTGGTATACTATTACCACAATATAAATATATTAATATTGTAATATTTACGTATTTGTAAAATACTCCTAATATATTTCAAATATACTTAAAACACAAAAAAGTATAATTTAAGTTGGCTATCAGCATGTATATTAATACATACACAGTCATATACTTAAATTGTACCAAGTATACTTTAAGTTGTTCCAATTTAGCACAAAAAAATATACTAAATACACTTCAAATTGTCCATAACTAGTATTTAATCACAACTAAAAATCTACTAAGTACAAAATAAGTTGTTCTAAAATAGCACTCTTTAAGTATACTGATGATTAGTAGGGCTTCAAGTATACTAGAGTATACTCAAGTATGCTAAGATTAAATATATTTAGCATATTTATTTTTCACCTGGGTGGTCTGCGAATATCTACGGAGGTTTGATAGCAAAGTTCAGGGCAGTGGATAAGGAAGGTGCCGTCATTACCACCATGTCGACTGACCTCAAAGAACAGATATTACTGACTGGGGATAGTACTGGCAAGATTTGTCAGTGGGACATTGCAAGTTTTGGGTTCAGAAAACAGACAAAGGAAGAGCCATTTGAGGATATAAATGGGTGCCGCGTGTCATTGGCTCAACCTCCTCTGTTGGGCTCCAGGCAATGTCACCTTACAGAGGTGGTGAGTGTTCAGTGTGACCACAGTTGTAAAATAATCATTACTGCGGGCTTGGACCACTACCTCCACCTATGGCACAACACAGGCTCCCACATAGGTGTCTTTGGGAAAGACAAATGGAGTGATTCGGATCTCCGCTTTCAGAAGAATGCTGACCAGGAGGAGGCAGCAGGATCAGCCACAACATTGACAAGAAACAATAAAAAGTCAATCGTCCCAAAGTCAACACGGTCCCCATCACCAATACCAAACTTTGATCATCTCTATGACAAAATTGACAATATATGCAACCAATTTGCAGAACTCAAAGACACACCATGTCCACCAAACACCTTGCCAGGCAAGCAGGAGACGAAGCAAACATCAGAGCATGTACGCTTTCCACCCATCCGTGATAGGGTTCAGGTCACCCATCATCAGACCCAGCTCAAGCCACAGCCGCCTCAGACCCCGCTCATCAGAGGTGGCGCGGACCTTAAACAAAGTTCTCCCCAAACATTAAATCAAACAAGGTCCAAATATGGACGTGTGCTCAAGATTCGGCAGGGAGACATGTTCAAAGACAGCGTCCTCACACCATGTCTACCAAACACCTTGCCAGGCAAGCAGGAGGCAAAGCAAACATCAGAGCATGTACGCTTTCCACCCATCCGTGATAGGGTTCAGGTCACACATCAGACCCAGCTGAAGCCACAGCCGCCTCAGACCCCACTCATCAGAGGTGGCGCTGACCTTAAAGAAAGTACTCCCCAGACATTAAACCGCACTACGTCCAAATATGACAGTGTGCTCAAGATTCGGCAGGGAGACACATTCAAAGACAGCGTCCTCACACCATATCCACCAAACACCTTGCCAGGCAAGCAGGAGACAAAGCAAACATCAGAGCATGTACGCTTTCCACCCATTCGTGATAGGGTTCAGGTCACACATCATCAGACCCGGCTCAAGCCACAGCTGCCTCAGACCCCGCTCATCAGAGGTGGCGCTGACCTTAAAGAAAGTTCTCCCCAGACATTAAACCGCACTACGTCCAAATATGACAGTGTGCTCAAGATTCGGCAGGGAAACACGTTCAAAGACAGCGTCCTCACACCATGTCCACCAAACACATTGCTAGGCAAGCAGGAGACGAAGCAAACATCAGAGCATGTACGCTTTCCACCCATCCGTGATAGGGTTCAGGTCACACATCATCAGACCCAGCTCAAGCCACAGCCGCAGACCTCAGACCCCGCTCATCAGAGGTGGCGCTGACCTTAAACAAAGTTCTCCCCAGACATTAAACCGTATTACGTCCAAATATGACAGTGCGCTTAAAAACAGTTTAAAACACGTGATGTGATTCAAATATGGACTGTTGCCGGTTTTTCTCTGGGTACTCCGAAAAATGTACATTTAAAAAAAAAAATAATGTAAATGTAAAAACAAATCTGCAACAAGCAACACCATTTTAAAACACGTGATGTGATTCAAATATGGACTGTTGCCGGTTTTTCTCCGAGTACTCCGAAAAATTTACATTTAAAAAAAAAAATGTAAATGTAAAAACAAATCTGCAACAAGCAACACCATTTTAAAACACGTGATGTGATTCAAATATATAAATAAATATTAATATTTCTCTACTTATCTGTGCTATACATGTAATTTCTGTATGATTCCAATCATTTCACGCATTTTTATGCGTAAAAGTATACAAAAGTTACGCTTTCACCTATTTTCAAAATTCTACTTTAAAAACACTTTAAAATAATTGTACTGTAGTATACTTTCAAGAAATATATTATAAGATACTTTAAGTGAAAGTTCTGTGCAATTACTTAAAACATTATTCAGTGCCGAGAAATACAATTGTATTGCAACATCTCCCATTTGTCTTGTTATGTTTCATGTTTTAAGTTTCAGTTCTGGTTCACGGTAAACATTTAAAAAATGTTAACACTCTAAAGTTATCTTTAGAATTACCTTAGCTAAATCCTGGAAAGTATTTCAACACGATTAAACTGCTTTCTTTAAGCAATAAGTAATTCTGTTGGTCCAATATAATTTACTTGGGTCAGATCAACTTAATTTATTTGGGTTAGTCCAACCTATTTTACTTGGGCCGGATTAAATTAATTAATTTGGGTTGGTCCAACTTAATTGACTATTGTATTTTTTACTAATGTAGAATTAGTCAAACCAACCCTATTACGTTGAGTTGGACACAACCCAAGTAAATTCGTTGAACCAACCCTAATAAATTAAGTTGATCCTACTCAAGTACTTTAAGTTGGATCAACATATATGTTTTATGCTTAAAGAAAGCATTTTAATCGTGTGGAAATCCTTTCCATGATTTTATTAAGTTTGTTGAAAGCGTCGTTTTTTTGAGTGACGTTGTAGCCAGCTAGGGAATGTTAACATCAACATGGCAAAAATAAATCTCCTGAGATGAGGTGAAACACAGACATCGGACCTCCATCTCTGTTTAACTGTATAATGAGACAACATGTCAGTGAGTTTTATAATAAACAATAATCAATTTGTAAGAAATTTTACCATTCAATTATGTAATAAACATCCAGAATCACCTGTCAATTCAATTGATTACTTTATTTATCACTTTTATCAAATAAAAGTAAGCACTATTGTTTTGTGAGATTGTATTTCTAAAATAGCAAGTTATAACAGACATAAGTATTACACAAAAAATATCACTTTTTGATTAATTCAATAAATTGATTCATATCCTTGTGATCCCTCCCACCTCAGTGCATTCCAAGTTTTCATGACCTTGTGCGTGGACTGTTTATGGGCCCTCCTTAGTGAGAGAGACAAAATGTAATCTGGTTCAATTAAAGAGTCTGAAAGAGTTTTCCAGAGTATAGGCTACACACAGAAAAATAATGGTTCTTAAATGGTTCTTTAATAGGCAGTGTGGTTCCACGAAGAACCATCACCTACTAAAGAACCATTTTATCTATTGGATGTTTCTACATGTTCGTCACATGGTTCTTTGGGATATTAAATGGTTCTTAATTCATGTTTGAGTTGTTAGATGGTGGGGGATGGTATAAATTAGAAAATAAAACTACCTTGCCATGATCTGGGTGTGGGGTAGTTAGCTGCCAGCTGATATATACACATACATATATATGTATATATATATATATATATATATATATATATATATATATATGTGTATATATACACATAAACACCTATACACACATATATATATATATATATATATATATATATATATATATATATATATATATATATATATATATAAAATAAAACTAGCGTTAGCTAGCTAACGTTAAATCGTTAGCCTAGATAGCGCGCAAAAATATATTTAACGTAAACTTATATATTTAAAATGTCAATAGCTGATTAACTAACACGGGTTAATGTTACTGTATGTCTAGATGTGAACTATCCAATTACTTTAGCTATCAACTATCCTTCATTAAAACTTTTTTTACCAATTAAAAAATAATGCCATTGCTACATGCGCAGTTAACTCAATGCAATGCTATGTTAGCTAACTGCATTGAAAACGCCACCATTTTGTGCATGCTGGTCAACGGAGTATTTCCAGTTGCCAAAAGCTAACCTTTAAAAATGCTCGGTTAGAGCTGCTTCGGACTCCATGTTTGACTGACAGCGGCCGGCAGCTGAGCTGTCTGGTGGGGTAAGACAGTAAATAAACGTGTGTTTGTAACTGTAGCTTGCAAGTTAAGGTCAGAAAGCTGTGTTAGCAACTGTTGAAGAGCAGTCATGACAATTTCAGGCACCGCTAGTGTTTTGGCTAACGGTAAAATAGCGATGTGAGTGAGTGGGCGAGCGAGAGAGAGGGAGCGGCGCTGTGGCTGCCGTTAGACAGAGCTGTGCTGATCCGCGCAGAGTTTAGTGAGCAGTAAAAACTAAAGGAAGCTGTATACTATCAGCCACATTTTGTGATTGTATCAATTATGTGGACCTTAAAGCAATGCCAAGTTCCTGAATGTTGTGTATATACACATTATTGAATGTAGTGACACAAATGAGCTTAAATGTATGTTTTTTTGACCAGCTGTGGAGGATGAAGCAGGACACTGTTTGAAGACTGTTTCTCAAGGAGAGCACAGGACATGTAACTTATACAGCAGACACTTATGTTCCAGCAGGCAAAAATAATGGATTTAATGTTAGTTGACCTTAAAATGTTGATGCTTGTATAGTCTATGATTTGTCATGTGTTGTAGTACAAACAAGTAGAAAGATAGCTGTAGACATTTTCTGATAATAGTATATTTTTATCACACAGTATCTGTCAATACAAAGTTCAAATGAACACCTGCTGCTAATGTCTGTGGCAACTGTATCTCTGCATTGAGAGTATGCAGAGGACTGTGTTTTTGTGGATAGAAAGTTAAATTGGATTTTTTAATTGAGCTTTTCATTTACTCAAGCATAATGGATTTTTTTTATGTCAAAATTGCCAGAAATAACTAATATAATTATAATTAATATTAATGCATAGATTGCATGAAATAGACCTGTTGCCTTTACTGTGCATGGACCGATCTTGCTGTCGTGTGTAGTCACCTCCAAAACAGGCCAGGAAAAACTCTGTCATAAGTGATGAATGATGGATGCTGCTCACCCAGACTTGAGCATAAGCTGTTCGTTTTCAATGTCTTGCGCAATACAGCAATAGGTTAAGCACTATAGTCATACAGTCACTAATGAATAATGTGGACATATGTTAAACATATAAGTTATATTTTTGCAGCTTCAATGTATTTTATTTTTTACATACTTATAGTCTTTCTTCTCAACAGGAAATGGCAAATCTATGGACAGTTGGCAAGGTCTCAATTTGGCTGGAACAGAATGGTCTCAAGGAATACCAGCAGACCTTCTTGGGTGAGCCTTTGAATGGAGACATCCTACCAATGTCCACAATGCACCACTAGGAGACCAACATATGAAAAACTTTTGAAACATCAACAACTATACCATAACAACAAGAGTGGATTTCTTATTGTGTGTGGACTAGAGAACTGTCCGAGAGAGTACTCCTCTGTGAAGTCTTTGAAAAACCATTTGAGAAAAAAAAACATAGGCGTCAAGGACAGGAATTGCAGTTGATCCCAGACTCTGACCCCTCTATCAGTGGAATAGTTGACTCTCCTGAATCCTTTGAAGAGACTAGTTCTGAATTCCCGTTTCACATAATATTGAACTTTACAGAGACTGTGAAAAAACAACTGGCCCTATTTTCTTTGAAGCTGCAGGAGAAACATGTTGTACAAAAAAAAGTGCAAACATTTGTTGTTAATGAAGTAGAGTCACTTTTCAAGTATTTCATTGAAAACTATAGGCAGATTTTTTCAAAATGTTTGCAGACTTTCAATGTTGATATTTCAAGTCCTCTACTTTCATTTGTCCAGGATGATGATTTGCTTGAATACTGTTTCAGTGCAGTCAATAGCACATATCAACTAGAGAGATACTGTGTTGAGAAATTGAACTTCATCGAACCTGTTCAATATATCTTGGGTGTAGACCCTTCTACTGGGAAGAATGACACATTTCAGTATATTCCATTGCTAAGAGTATTGGGTTTAGTTTGCAATGAGGAAAGTACACTGAAACATATTTTTAGACCAGATACTGCTGTCACTGATAGCATAACAGATTTTGATGATGGTAAAATCTATAAAGAAAATCAATTTTTCAACTCTAGTGAACCATGTTTGAGGATACAGTTGTACAGTGATGAGTTTGAAGTTGCTAATCCCCTAGGATCCAAAAGACTTCTCCATAAAATATCAGCTTTTTATTTTACTGTTGGTAATCTTCCACCCAAACACAGATCTGTTTTAAGGCATATTCACCTATTGATACTTGTGAAACACAGGCTGATATAAAACTATGGATTGGAAACATTTTTAGAACCATTTATTTCTGATCTACAGAGGTTGGAGACAGATGGTTTACAACTCATTTTTGAGGAAAGGAACTACAGTATTAAAGGTGGCCTAGCCACTGTATCTGCAGATAACCTCTCATCTCACGCCCTTGCAGGTTTTAGCTGTTGTCATGATGACAAACTACACATTTGCAGACCTTTTACTGCACTTTCTGATCATTTGAGTTAGGTATCTCTGTTTATTGCACTGATCTGGAATGTCAATCTTGTATAATGGCTTGTGTTTTGTTCCTTTTTGAAAACTTACAGGTATCCGTCTCATATTCAGTATGTGCAGCTCCTTAGGTCTGTCCTGCTCAACTTCCCTTTTCTGAAGGAAAGTTATGGATCTGGATATGTAAGTATTCTCTCATTGACAAAAAGAGTCACGCTAAACTGAATTTTTTGCTTCATACAGAACATTGTTGCAAGCCGGAAACTATGAATGTTTAGTTAAATCTACAGTGCTTTAATTTGGTTGCCTTTCTTGATGAAAGAGTTCCCACACATGAGGTGCTCAAGTTGAAAATCTAACAATAGTGTCTGTTTTTAAAGCTTCTGGCTATGATTAACGGTGTATTTTTGGTGATTTAAAGAACAAAAGATGATTTTCAAACTTAGCAGTGGGTTTAGCGGTCAGAGGCAAGTCAATGTAGTTTTTGAATAGTAAATATCATATATCTAATTGGCTAACTATCCACCCTTCATTGATGTCAGTTATCTTGCAACTAAGAATTGACCTTGTGTCACTAATCCTTAAATATCCATGTATAAAATAAAGTGAATTTATATCTTTCCAAGGATGCATTGCATGAATCATTGAGAAACAAGTTTAAAAAAGAAAGGAAGCCACTGGTGAACGTGGACGAGATAGATAAAATGAGGCAGAAATACTCTGCACCAAACACAGAGAGAAAGAGATCGTCAGATGTCCAGCCCTGTGTCCTTCTGAAGAAAAACAAGGCTAGTTTTCATCTACATAAGTGTTAATGGTTGGAGTATTGTATACCTGATGTTAAATGCTCCAGCTCAGTCCTAATTGTGTCATTGTTTATTACTTAGCAAACGGATGCTGGGGAGGATGAAAGAAGTACGAGCCACCATATTGCAAAAATGAAGCAGGAGTGAGGGCAATTTGGCAACCCATTAGCTATCGGTTTGACGACAGATATGCCCCTGGGGGAAAGGGGCTATATTTCTGGGGTTACAGTGTAGCTGGCAGATATCCTGGCCCAGACTTCCTTTTCAGTGTGTTGTTTGTTTGTTTACAGTCTGATGAACTTAAGATGCAAGACTGGAGTTGGAGTTGAGAAACGACATGTACAACAAGATGGTTTTACATGTAGCCAGTTTACAAATCATTTGAAACCAATAAATAGCTTAAAAAACTATTAATCAATACTAAATACTTTTTCTTACCTCATTTGAGGCATTTTCCCTTTAAGCCTTTTAGAATATCCCATATACTATGTTTTGTGTAGAAGTGCTCTATTAAGTTGACTTGACGTTTACCTAGATACTTTTATCAAAATCAACACTCCTGAGGAAATTAGTATGATAGTCTTAAAACTTTGCAGAATCAGAATTGTGACTTTTATTGAAAAATGATTTGTCATTTGCAGGCCAGTTGGTGAATGCAGCCATACTCCTCCTACCATCGGTCTTCAAAGAAAATGCATCACAGCTGTTTGCATTACAGTCATTTTTTTTTTACATTACAGTCATTTAGCAGACGCTTTTATCTAAAGCGACTTACAATAAGTGCATTCAACATTGGTAATCAAAAGAACTACTAGTCACCAGATGTCATAAGTACATTTCCTTTTCCAAACAAGCATCTAAGAGCATAACTCAGAGCCAAAGTACAGTGCAGAAACAAGAAAAACAGTTAGTGCTATAAGTAATACGAATACAATAAGTACAACAAGCTAGTATGAATACAATAAGTGCTAAGTGGAAGGCTCAGGGTAGCACTTCCTGAAGAGGTGGGTTTTCAGCCTGCGCCGAAAGATGGGCAGCGACTCCGCTGTCCGGACGTCAGTGGGAAGTTCATTCCACCACTGTGGGGCCAGGACAGAAAACAGCCATGACCGGGTTGATCGGCCGCCAGGACCTCTGAGCGACGGGGCAACCAATCGCCCCGAGGCAGCAGAGCGAAGTGGTCGGGCGGGGGTGTAGGGCTTGACCGTGGCCTGGAGATACGAAGGAGCTGTTCCTTTCACTGCCCTGTAGGCTAGCACCAGAGTCTTAAACTGGATGCGAGCTCTTACAGGTAGCCAGTGTAGAGAACGGAGAAAGGAAGTTGTGTGGGAGAACTTGGGGCGATTGAACACCAGGCGAGCTGCGGCTTTCTGGACAAGCTCCAGAGGTCTGATGGCCGACGCCGGGGCTCCGGTGAGTAGAGAGTTGCAGTAGTCCAGGCGGGAGATGACAAGAGCCTGGATGAGAACCTGCGCCGTCTCGTCAGTGAGGAAGGGACGAATCCTCCTGATGTTGTAGAGCAGGAATCTGCAGGAGTTTGCAATAGATAAGGTTAGTGATTTGTGTTTGTGGGGGGCAACTTGAATTTGTTTATTTAAAAAAGGGAAATGTGTACTAAAATGCAATGCCAGATTCTGGATTTTAATATATTAAATATATTTTCAGCAAATTAAGATTAAGTGCAATTTCCAAAATATGACATCTAATGAATTAAGTAATTTAATATTGTCAACAAACTAGCATTGTATGTGCAACTAAGCATATCAGAAAGCTTTAATCTTTAAACATTACAGAATACAGCTTTAAGTTTCAAATGTTTTGTTTCAGGAACCACTAAGCCCAACACCCACAATTGTCCTGAGCAGCAGCGATGGCAAGCCCCTGAGTGACGGCACAAATGTTTTTGTAGCAGTGGATGGACAAAAAATGATGGTAGACAATGATGAGGCAGACATTTCATTGGCCATGGGTGTTGTGTTGGCCCTCTACCATGTTTTTGATCTTGCATACCCTTGTCAGCTGAAAAAAACATTTTCATTTTTGGAGGCATTTATCCTGAAGCTGGACACACGGGTACCTGTAGCTGTGCAGAGAGTGGCAAATGCTCTGAACATTTCTTAGATAGGACACTGCATGTAGCACATGGATTACACTGTATAAAGTTGATTTATGACAAAGTTAAGTGCAGTACATCTGCAGGTGTTTGTTTTATCCGAGAATCAATTTGCCATCATTTCTGTGCATGTAAAAGATGATTTAATAGATCATCACGGAAAAGATCCTGGAATAAAAAAGACTGGGAACCCTTATTCCATTGTTATGCTGTTTTAAAAGTACAATTTGTTCACGTTTCCAAAAATCGGTTACTCAAAGAACCACTTATTCCTTGGAAGAACCATTTTTAGCTAAAGAACCATTTGAAAAGGGTTCTTTATGGAACCATTTGGGTCCATAAAGAACTTTTTTGGGAAAGGTTTTTTAAAGAACCTTTTTTTCTTTAGGTTCTTCAAAGAACCATTTCTGGTGCCTCAACAAACCTTTTTTTGAAGGTTCTTTGAGGCACCTTTGTGGGTTCTTTAAAGAACCATTTAAGGAAAAGGTTCTTTAAAGAACCCTGGTCTGAAAGGTTCTTTGTGGAACCAGAAATGGTTCTTCTATGGCATCACTCCGAAGAACCATTTTTGGTTCCAGGTGGCACCTTTATTTTTCTGTGTATTTTTCTCAGTGCAGGAGGGATAATACGGCCAAAACCTTCTATCACCTTCTATATGAAACAATCACAGCGGAAAGCCTTTTTTTATACTCGTGAGTGAATTAAATACTGATGAAAAATGAAAAGTACTGAGTATTTTCTCATTTTATTAAGAACTTCAGTAACTAACAGTAATAGTTGCAAGTGAAAGTATAGGGGAAAACCTGATATTTCCAGCTAGAAACTGACTGTTTACGTGTGTCCACACATATACAGACACATCAGATCAAGACAATAGTTAGATTTAACGCAATTTGATCCGATTTTCTGAGAAATTTGAGACAGTGCTTGCTATTATCAATTTAGATAACGTAATTGTGTTTCAGGATATCTCGGTGTATGATTTCATGACGATACAATTCTATTGAAAGACAATTAATTATCATATTGAACTATCGCAGAGCCCTTTGGTGCAGCACTCTGGACGGTTTCTGCTTAAGGAATCCAAAAACCTAGCACACGCCCTTTCTTCACTGTTGGACATTGAACTGGTTTCTTAACCTTAAGTTGTTCAGTTAACCTCTCAGCGATGGCGTCGCCCAGTTTGTAGTTTTGGGGATTTTGCTGAGGACAAGTCTATAAGAGCTACAGGAAACTGAAAAAGCATACAGATAACAAATTACTGCACTAAAAAGGGAAATGCAGGTAACTGACAATTTCTAACACACGCTTCTGCGGTCCATAACATGGCAAATTTAAGCTATGACATTGCAACTACAATGTGTGTGTGCTTGTCTTCGTCTAACACAAACTGTAGAAATTGTAATGTTAGTTGCAGTGTTTGATCTTACTTTCCCCTTGTTATCTGCAGACGTGTGTTTTAGAAATGGACAGTTACAGTCATTTCCATGTAACGTAAGCATGGCCTGCCTCGTACAACACTAGCTGCTATTGGCCTGATTCGTCACTTCTGTCGTTTCGCACTTTCCAGTCTTTTCGCGGTTATTTTCTTCGGCGATCGCCATCCAAAACGTAAGTAATATCAATTCATACATATCAAAGAATCTACATGTCAAATTTCATGAATATATATGGACGTTTACATGTCTAAATACTATAGGAAAGTGACTTTGATGAGAGAAAGCAGAAAGAACACTCGGGCGACGCTCTTTACTCTGAAAAGTGTCTCTGTATTTTCACCGTACTGCTAATATGAGTTAGCGTATGAGTGTAGTTTGTAGCTAGCTTTACACTACTTTGTCTAGCCAATGAAAATATAGCATTGATGTGTGACATAATCTGTAGTCGAGGGGAGGGAGGCAGAAATGTTGTGTCTGAAAAAATAGTTGTGGCCGCGGGAAAAACGACAAAGAATCATAGCGCAGGCAGCTGTTTGTTTATTTTTAGCTCTGAAATATAATAACAGACATATGTAAAATAAAGTGTTTTTCTTGTTTATCATAAGCCAGGCTACATAAAGTATATTCATGGACAATGATCTAATAAATGATGCAAATAATTTTGGTGTGTGTGTGTGTTTGAGAAAGAGAGAGAGAGACAGACAGACAGAGACTGTTGAGAGCCTCTGCTGGCTTTCAATAAATGTACAGTACATTTATTGAAAGCCAGCAGTGGCTCTTATGATTAGAAATATTTTTTATGTAGATAAACCTCCAATATAATACAGTGCTAAGTTATATATAAGGTTAACCAAAATGTAATGCTTTTGACACAAATTTCTCTTGTGGTTTATGTTCCTGCCTGAAAAGATAGAGAACAGAGAGAAGGAAGAGAAGAGAGGCAAAGGGAGACATAAATAAGCAAATAAAGAGTAGAAAGCAGACTTAAAGAAGCAGAAAAGAACAGAAATAAGACATCAAGAAGCAGAAAAGAACAGAAATAAGACATCAAGAAGCAGAAAAGAACAGAAAGAAGACATCAGAAAAGAACAGAAAGAAGACATCAAGAAGCAGAAAAAGAGTAGAAAGGAGACATCAGAAAGCAGTAGAAAAGACAGGGAGAAGCTGTTAAAGTAAGAAAGGTAGGTACTGTGTGTCTGTGTGACAGTTTTTTCCATTACAGGAGGATCAAGAAAAGAAAAGATGGATATAGAAATTGTAAATCTGCAATGGTTTAAGGTAAATATATTTATGTCTATGCATGTGTTAAATATGCATGGTAATCTGGCAATTTATAGAATTATTCAATTTATTGAGACAAATAATGTGGCTTTAAAACAAATTTTTAATTTAATTTCTTACTATGCCAAAATGAATGTGTATTTGCAGATGCCAAACATTAGGCAAGTTCGGAAGAGGGAGAGGAAGACAAGGAAGTGGACCCAGGAGGCCATGGCACAGGCCCTACAGGAGGTGAAAGCAGGCAGGCTCACTCTACGGCAGGCAGCCCAGCAGTTTGGGGTCCCGAAGTCCAGCCTGAGTGACCGAGTCAGTGGAAGGGTGTCCTCTGACTGTGTCTATGGTCAGAGGACTCTCCTCACCCCTGAAGATGAGGATTCCCTGGTGGAGTACTGTTTGTATTCTGCCAGTCACGGGTTTCCACTGACGAAGCCTCAGGTCCTGGCCCACGCTCTGGCCATATACAACCTCCGCCACCAGGAAGCACCAAGAACCGTGCTTGGCCAGACGTGGTGGATTAATTTTAGGGAGCGGCAACACCATCGCCTGACTGCCCGGACCCCAGACATAATTGACCGTGGGAGGGCATCCTGTGCCAAGAGGGGGCCAATTGAGGAGTATTTCGGGCTCCTCACCACCACCCTGGAGGAGCACGGGTTGAGGGAGAAACCCCGTCAGATATACAATTGCGACGAGACGGGGTTTCAGCTGGACTCTACGAGAAGAAAGGTGATCGTGCCCCGGGGGACTAAACATGCTTACAGGCAGGCCCAGGGAACCAGAGACCACATCACCGTCCTGGCCTGCCTCAACGCGGCTGGGGAGGATGTCCCCCCTTTCATCATCTACAAGGGGGGATATCCAGGGGGCCCCTATAATAAGGAAGGGGTTCCCGATGCCCTCTACGGGAAGTCGCCAGCAGGGTACATGGACAGTGAGCTGTTTAGGAAGTGGTTTGTCGGGCACTTCCTGAAGTTCGCCGCGCAGGAGCGCCCGCTGCTGCTCATTATGGATGGACATCAATCCCACCTGGATCCAGAGCTGGTCCGGGCGGCACAGAGGGAGGGGGTCATTCTCCTGTGCCTGCCACCACATACGTCTCACATCCTTCAACCTCTGGATGTGAGTTTCTTCGGACCCTTGAAGGCAGATTTCTCTGGTGTTACAGGAGATCTGTCGGCAGTGAGCCACTCCTTCTTGGTTTCTAAGAAGGAGTTTTCAAGGGTCCTAAGAGACTCCTACCAGAGGGTGAAGGATCGGAGACTGGTGGTGGCTGGGTTCAGGAGGTGTGGCCTCTACCCTCTGGACCCAATGGCCATCGACTGGTCACGGGTCATGCCGTCCGGGCCGCGGCGTGGGGCCTCCTCACCACCTCCGCCAACCCCATCGGCATCTTCCTGGGCTGTGCCTGATGTTGCCCTCCCCTCCCAGCATCCCCTTTCCCCAGCCCAACCAGCCCCTATCCCCAATCCCCAGAACCAACCTCCACCTGCCCCTCCTCCTCCCAATCCTTACATCACCCATCCCCTGGTAACATCAGGCCGGATAACAGTAGACCTGGCCCACCTCCTGGCCGAAATAAATTACAACCGGAACACCAGCAAGGTCAGGAGGAACATCACCAAGGCCAGGTTACTGACAGCTCAGGAGATGTCTGATGTCATCGTGGAGGCGGAGGACCGTGCTGCAAGGCAGGAGGCCCAAGCTCTGGCCAGAAGAGACAGAGAGCAGCAGCGGGCCGGAGACACCGGCCCGGCAGCCACTTCCTCTACCCTGTCTGGCGGCTCTCGCCCCAGCCGCAGAAGACCAGTGTCCCTCGGGGCTGCTTCAGCCACCAGCTCCGGACTTTCCATCGCCGGTCCCTCATCCCGCTCTGCCCCCTCTTGTGCCTCCCACGGTCCGCGGCTGCCTGCCAGCAGGACCACATCACCACCGAGCCTGCCTGCTGAGGGACACCACCTTCCCCCGTCTACTGGTCAGCGCATATCTATTATGCATTTGAATTCACGTATAAATCAGAATGTATTAACTATTGTGATGCATAAACATTATTATGAGTATGTATTTTAGTGTTGTAATGATAAAATATGATTATTATTTCAGAGCCTTCAACATCGGCTGCAGGACATGGCCTCTATGGGTCCCAAACTCCTTCCTCTCCCTCCCACCGTAAATACTCTAAATAATCTGAAAATAGAAACAAGCAATATTATAACATGATGGTGACATTAGCCACGATGAAGAGTAAACAAAACATGGTTATGCTTTTTCTGTTATTTATACAGCCTCCCAACCTGCACAGACCAGACCATCATCCAGCTCCTCGTCTGCTGGACCCACGACATCCACCGGTAGTGTACTTAATGTAAAGTTTCATTGTATGCCAACCCATGAAATGATAGTTGTCTTTAATTCAAAGTTAAAACAAGTTACATTCTATTAATAGGTCACACTCCTGAAGAGATGGAGCAGACAGTTTGGGAGTGTGG
The DNA here is from genome assembly GCF_023349555.1 of Cebidichthys violaceus. Lineage (NCBI taxonomy): Eukaryota > Metazoa > Chordata > Actinopteri > Perciformes > Stichaeidae > Cebidichthys > Cebidichthys violaceus. The sequence continues at coordinate 9,848,763 of NW_027176296.1, forward strand.
CCGGTGCCGGGAACCTGACCCCCTGAGAGCTTGGAGGGATTGGTGTCGTGGGTCCAGTGTGACAGCTGCCACACATGGTATCACACCATGTGTGTGGGTTGGGACGAGGAGCTGGATGATGAAGACGATTATTTTAAATGCCATTTGTGTCCCGATTTTTGATTACATTTTTTTTTAAAGTTGTTGGTCGGTGTCTGTTTGAACTTGACAGGCCAGGGTAGAAAATACTGCATCATCTACTTTTTGCATGCAAAAGGCAGGATTTTGGTTTGCATGTGTAAAATCTACTCTACAAAATGATACGTTAGCACAACATATAACACCCAGACAGGACACATTAAATACATTAACATAAAACACAATATATGCTGCATAGAAAAAGCACCAGGTAACCGATGTGATGTGCTGGCTTACCTAACTAATTCAAATATTTTATATTAACAGGTATAAAATCTTTTTACAGTTTTGTTTGTTTCTTTTCAAGGGGGAGTCTGTACCGCTACCCTAAGGGCAGTAGCTACAACTAGTGATTCAATGGATGGTTGTGTGTCTAACATTGTGCCACTTAAGCTCTGGACTGCTTTGCTGTGAAAGGACAGCAGGTTTGTTTGCAGCCTGTAATTGCACTACCCAGTTTGACTACTTTGGGAAGCTTTGTCTTGCTTTTGACACTTGATGTCATGATGTTCGGCTTCTGACTGTCTTCAGTTCAGTTTAAGGATCAAACTCTTCAGTGTAATCTAGGCTTTTATACGTTTTGTTTGTATATAGGTTTAATAGTTTAGCAGCCATCTATTTTCAACAGTTATCGCGTAACGGTTGTTGCTGTAGATTGTTCATAGTTTTTCCATCTTTCCATAAACAGAAAGTAGCGTACTGTGAATCACAGCGGAGCGGACAATGGGGCTCTCGGTTACCAGTGAGGAGCTCCACTACTAACAGCTACTGACAGTTCCTAAATTGTTGAGCTAATCTGTAATTCAGCCTTAAAAGTACTGTAATAATAATAGTACATGGGAGCTGCAGTAAAAAGGCTGAAACATGTGCTCACAATTTTTTAAATAAATATTTGCATCACCTTTTCAATCATTTGCACAAGTTATTTGTCTTTCACTTAAACAATGTGGCTTTTCAATCATGAATACTTGTGTTTTTGTTGTAATCAAACTCTTACTCTGCACTGTGTGTTATGATAGTAATTCTTATGTGTGCATAATTGTTAAATTCCATGCATCAGCTGGTGTTTTGCCAGTGATTGACATGAGAAGAGTTTAACAAAACAACCAGCAGGTGGTGGTATACACTCAAACGGGAATTAAGGAGCTTTTATTGCACAATTTGGAGTTGTTGAAGCGTGATATCTTATTGTGAAGGACAGAACTACGGTCCCGGAGGTGTTGACAGCATTGATGGTAATTTTGGCGACACTGCAACAAGCGAATATCCCCGAAAAACCAGCAGCACCCAATGTTTACAACGACATAGAAGTTTGGACGGACTAGGCCAATATCGGCGCACGGCTAATTCACCGGCGTTAGCGTCCTTTTAACGACTCTGGTAAAGGCAAAGCTAACTTTAATAATTACAACAATATTTAGTTCGAAAGCCACAAAGTTAAACTTTAGTTTAACACCATTAAATCATCTGAAAACATTACACGATCATTTTTATCAATATTTTAAGTGAATTTTTGTTGGAACGTTAGCTAAAACTGTCCGGTTTGGGGTACACATCCGTTACATACACCGTATACAAAAATAATGACCTCTATATTTAACGCTAAATACCTTCTTACATGTGACAGCATTAGCCACTGGCACTCTTCCGTTGTGCAGGACGTTTTTATCTGGCATCTAGTAATGTAAACAACCGTAACGTGTAACGTATAAAGAGGCGCCGCGGCGTAGATTGTTTGTTGCTGTGTACCTATCGTTAATTCACAGGACAGTAAAAGAAAAACCACTCACCCTGGCGAAAACCAAACGACCGCTATTGTAAAAGCACATTGGAGCCGAGATCGTGCACACAACCGCTGACAAAAAAAGTTGTATGCCTCAATACTTTGAATGCTTTCATTTGTTTTCTTGGGTAGCAGGATGTCTGGAGGATCCACCGCCTCAATAGCAGGAAAGTCTTTCAATTGAGTTGAAAAATCGCTCCCCTTCTTAACATGGGGACGAGGTCCATCATGTTGTGGTTTCCTCTCGTAATATCGACTTAACTAACACAGTGCGGACTTTCCTCTATCTCGTCTTAAAGCATAACCGGTGTTCTAAGCACAAGCGCATGCGCATGGCACTGTGTGTTGGCACTCAGTGACGTCAGATCGAATTTGGCTCGTCATCGGAATCACGTCTTTTGAAAAGATCAAAGCCATTCATAACATTATTTTTGGCATTGATGTTATTCTGGCTTTGATATTGTTTCAAACTGGTAGTACTAAAAATAATAATTGGTTCAATCTAAGAAATAATGACAAGAGAAACAGAAATGATGACAAGAGAAACAGAAATGATGAAAAGAGAATGTTTATATGATGTGGTGTTAGATACCATGGAAGAGGTATCTAACCCTAAACAAATGTTTACTGCTGCACAGATTCCTGAAATCGTGGAGCTATTTAAGCAAGCAGATGTAGATGGAGGTGGAACACTGGACAAGGAGGAATTTTGTGAAGGACTGAATGATGTCTTTGGTACAGACAATAGAGACGAACTCACTGCCTTGTTCCACAAGATTGACACAAACTGTGATGGAACTGTGGACCTTGGTGAGTTGCTGGAATTCCTGCTTTGTAAATATGAGGTTTCAAAAGGCTTAGATCATGGATATATATTTCCCAAAGATATCAAATTGACACATTTGAATCAAGGTAGAGCGATTGTTCAAATGCTATTCAGTCCTGACAAAGAAGAAGAACCCGGATATGAATCTGCTGTTCAAAAAAGATCCATCAGGACTTACCAGAGAGGTCAATACATGTCCATCAGCTCGAATGCCATTTTTACCTACATGTCTGACAGATTTGACACTTCATGCCAAATTGAAGTCAAAGCAAAAGGAAAGGGGCTTCCATATTCGCATGATAAAATGCTCATAAATGGCATGGTGTACATCAAAGAACTCAGACAGGTGGCGATCTCCACTTCTCAAAATGAAATTGTGTTCTATTCTTGCATGGAAAAGTCCTTCACAGTCAGTCACCGTTTATTTGTAGACGACACAGTGAGTGCCATAAACTATGGGTCCAATGGCACTAAAGCAATGTTATCCTTAGGGGATGTAAAAGGTTATTTGTATGTGTTGATCTCATACAATGTACAGAAAAATGGCCTCTTCGGCGAAAAAACATTAGAGGATGGACTCTATGAGCGGCCTTCTCAAGATTTTTGTGTTTCAACGCTGTTAAAAGAACACTCTAAAGACTTTCGATATGTTCAAATCCACATCTTTGAAGATATCTGCAAACAGATCCAATACTTTCCAAACATTGACTCATTGGCCATCTGTGGTAAATCATCCAAGACAATGGTCCTTGTTCGCCTACCCAAGATAGACAAAGCTAACTTCCGAAAAACCGCCTTTACAAGCCCTTCAGATAAGGCGTTTTTCACCTGTGTTGAATACTCCCCTTTGACTGAGAAACTGGTGACGGGTGGTACAGATGGTTTACTGCGTGAGTGGTATCTCCACAACACCATGTCATGCAAACAGTCATTACCAGGACACGTCAAACCCATCACCCACATTACCCTAAATCACAAAGATAATGTTTTCGTCACTTTATCTCAGGACAAGAATGTTCGTGTGTGGTCCGAAGACGATTTACTGCCTTTGCAAAGCATCCAGGTTCAAGGCATGAAAAATGGCTTCATCGCCAGTATGTGTTATAACACATACAACAATGAGTTAGTCCTGGCTAACACCAAAATAGGATCCTATCTTGGAAGAGGAACAGATGTTTTTCAACATGCATTAACATCCCATGACAAGCCCCTGTGCTGTGCGCTGTATCACAGCCTTTACAAACAGGTCATCTCTGTTTGCCAAGATGGTGTGGTGACCGTGTGGGACATCTCAACAGGACAGGTCGTCTCACAGTTCAAGGTAACTCCAGATAAGCATGTGGGGCACACTGTCATTGCATTTGATGAACCGCAGCGCAAACTAATCACAGTTTCTCAGGATAGGAAATTGAAATTCTGGAACTTTAACAACGGAACATTACTTTCCGTTCTTCCCTTTACCCTGCCAAATGAGGTGACAGGTATTGTCTGCTTGAACAATAGGGTGTATGTGTCGGTACAGAACTCAAACATCATTTATGACCTGCATGTAGAGGGCTACGACAACAGGTCTTTTAGCCACCAGTATTTAAATGATATTTCCTCAATAACTGTTGACAAAGAAAGACTTATTACTGCCTCCAGCAATGGGAGTATTGTCATCTGGGATGCTGATCATGGCAAGGCGCTCAGCTGGATGACAGGACTGACAGGGAGTCAGCCCAATGAAACGAATCCTGAAAAATCGAGAAACAAGATAGACCATCTAGTGTGTCTGACAAAAAGGGAGGTCAGAGAGCAAACAGCCACACTGCTGACTTCTGCAGATGGCTACATATGTGCCTGGTCTGCGAATATCTACGGAGGTTTGATAGCAAAGTTCAGGGCAGTGGATAAGGAAGGTGCCGTCATTACCACCATGTCGACTGACCTCAAAGAACAGATATTACTGACTGGGGATAGTACTGGCAAGATTTGTCAGTGGGACATTGCACATTTTGGGTTCAGAAAACAGGCAAAGGAAGAGCCATTTGAGGATATAAATGGGTGCCGCGTGTCATTGGCTCAACCTCCTCTGTTGGGCTCCTGGCAATGTCACCTTACAGAGGTGGTGAGTGTTCAGTGTGACCACAGTTGTAAAATAATCATTACTGCGGGCTTGGACCACTACCTCCACCTATGGCACAACACAGGCTCCCACATAGGTGTCTTTGGGAAAGACAAATGGAGTGATTCGGATCTCCGCTTTCAGAAGAATGCTGACCAGGAGGAGGCAGCAGGATCAGCCACAACATTGACAAGAAACGATAAAAAGTCAATCGTCCCAAAGTCAACACGGTCCCCATCACCAATACCAAACTTTGATCATCTCTATGACAAAATTGACAATATATGCAACCAATTTGCAGAATTCAAAGACACACCATGTCCACCAAACACCTTGCCAGGCAAGCAGGAGACGAAGCAAACATCAGAGCATGTACGCTTTCCACCCACCCGTGATAGGGTTCAGGTCACCCATCATCAGACCCAGCTCAAGCCACAGCCGCCTCAGACCCCGCTCATCAGAGGTAGCGCTGACCTTAAACAAAGTTCTCCCCAAACATTAAATCAAACAAGGTCCAAATATGGACGTGTGCTCAAGATTCGGCAGGGAGACACGTTCAAAGACAGTGTCCTCACACCATGTCCACCAAACACCTTGCCAGGCAAGCAGGAGACGAAGCAAACATCAGAGCATGTACGCTTTCCACCCATCCGTGATAGGGTTCAGGTCACACATCAGACCCAGCTGAAGCCACAGCCGCCTCAGACCCCACTCATCAGAGGTGGCGCTGACCTTAAACAAAGTACTCCCCAGACATTAAACCGCACTACGTCCAAATATGACAGTGTGCTCAAGATTCGGCAGGGAGACACATTCAAAGACAGCGTCCTCACACCATGTCCACCAAACACCTTGCCAGGCAAGCAGGAGACGAAGCAAACATCAGAGCATGTACGCTTTCCACCCATCCGTGATAGGGTTCAGGTCACACATCAGACCCAGCTGAAGCCACAGCCGCCTCAGACCCCACTCATCAGAGGTGGCGCTGACCTTAAACAAAGTACTCCCCAGACATTAAACCGCACTACGTCCAAATATGACAGTGTGCTCAAGATTCGGCAGGGAGACACATTCAAAGACAGCGTCCTCACACCATGTCCACCAAACACCTTGCCAGGCAAGCAGGAGACGAAGCAAACATCAGAGCATGTACGCTTTCCACCCATCCGTGATAGGGTTCAGGTCACACATCAGACCCAGCTGAAGCCACAGCCGCCTCAGACCCCACTCATCAGAGGTGGCGCTGACCTTAAACAAAGTACTCCCCAGACATTAAACCGCACTACGTCCAAATATGACAGTGTGCTCAAGATTCGGCAGGGAGACACATTCAAAGACAGCGTCCTCACACCATGTCCACCAAACACCTTGCCAGGCAAGCAGGAGACGAAGCAAATATCAGAGCATGTACGCTTTCCATCCATTCGTGATAGGGTTCAGGTCACACATCATCAGACCCGGCTCAAGCCACGGCTGCCTCAGACCCCGCTCATCAGAGGTGGCACTGACCTTAAACAAAGTTCTCCCCAGACATTAAACCGTATTACGTCCAAATATGACAGTGCGCTTTAAAACAGTTTAAAGCACGTGATGTGATTCAAATATGGACTGTTGCCGGTTTTTCTCCGGGTACTCCGAAAAATTTACATTTAAAAAAAATAAATGTAAATGCAAAAACAAATCTGCAACAAACAACACTATTTTAAAACACGTGATGTGATTCAAATATGGACTGTTGCCGGTTTTTCTCCGAGTACTCCAAAAAATGTACATTTAAAAAAAAAAGAAGTAAATGTAAAAACAAATCTGCAACAAGCAACACCATTTTAAAACACGTGATGTGATTCAAATATGGACTGTTGCCGGTTTTTCTCCGGGTACTCCGAAAAATGTACATTTAAAAAAAAAAATGTAAATGTAAAAACAAATCTGCAACAAGCAACACCATTTTAAAACACGTGATGTGATTCAAATATGGACTGTTGCCGGTTTTTCTCCGGGTACTCCAAAAAATGTACATTTAAAAAAAATAAATTTAAATGTAAAAACAAATCTGCAACAAGCAACACCATTTTAAAACACGTGATGTGATTCAAATATGGACTGTTGCCGGTTTTTCTCCGGGTACTCCAAAAAATGTACATTTAAAAACAAAAATGTAAATGCAAAAACAAATCTGCAACAAGCAACACCATTTTAAAACACGTGATGTGATTCAAATATGGACTGTTGCCGGTTTTTCTCCGGGTACTCCGAAAAATGTACATTTAAAAAAAAAATGTAAATGTAAAAACAAATCTGCAACAAGCAACACCATTTTAAAACACGTGATGTGATTCAAATATGGACTGTTGCCAGTTTTTCTCCGGGTACTCCAAAAAATGTACATTTAAAAAAAATAAATTTAAATGTAAAAACAAATCTGCAACAAGCAACACCATTTTAAAACACGTGATGTGATTCAAATATGGACTGTTGCCGGTTTTTCTCCGGGTACTCCAAAAAATGTACATTTAAAAACAAAAATGTAAATGCAAAAACAAATCTGCAACAAGCAACACCATTTTAAAACACGTGATGTGATTCAAATATGGACTGTTGCCGGTTTTTCTCCGGGTACTCCGAAAAATTTACGTTTAAAAACAAAAATGTAAATGCAAAAACAAATCTGCAACAAGCAACACCATTTTAAAACACGTGATGTGATTCAAATATGAACTGTTGCCGGTTTTTCTCCAGGTACTCTGAAAAATGTACATTTAAAAAAAAAAATGTAAATGTAAAAACAAATCTGCAACAAGCAACACCATTTTAAAACATGTGATGTGATTCAAATATGGACTGTTGCTGGTTTTTCTCCGGGTACTCTGAAAAATGTACATTTAAAAAAAAAAAATGTAAATGTAAAAACAAATCTGCAACAAGCAACACCATTTTAAAACACGTGATGTGATTCAAATATGAACTGTTGCCGTTTTTTCTCCGGGTACTCCAAAAAATGTACATTTAAAAAAAAAAAAAAAGTAAATGTAAAAACAAATCTGCAACAAGCAACACCATTTTAAAACACGTGATGTGATTCAAATATGGACTGTCGCCGGTTTTTCTCCGGGTACTCCAAAAAATGTACATTTAAAAAAAAAAAATTATTCAGTGCCGACAATTGTATTGCAACATCTCCCATTTGTCTTGTTATGTTTCAAGCCAACCAGGCTGTATATTTTGTTAAAACTTAAGTTTCAGTTCTGGTTCACGGTGAACATTTAAAAAATGTTAACACTCTAAAGTTATCTTTAGAATTACCTTAGCTAAATCATGGAAAGTACTTCAACATGATTAAACTGCTTTCTTTAAGCAATAAGCAATTTTGTTGGTCCAATATAATTTACTTTGGCCGGATCTACTTAATTTATTTGGGTTAGTCCAACCTATTTTACTTGGGCCGGATTAAATTAATTAATTAATTTGGGTTAGTCCAACTTAATTGGCTATTGTATTTTTTACTAATGTAGAATTAGTCAAACCAACCCTATTAAGTTGAGTTGGACACAACCCAAGTAAATTCGTTGAACCAACCCTAATAAATTAAGTTGATCCTACTCAAGTACTTTAAGTTGGAGCAACATAAATGTTTTATGCTTAAAGAAAGCATTTTAATCGTGTGAAAATCCTTTCCATGATTTTATGAAGTTTGTTGAAAGCGTCGTTTTTTTGAGTGACGTTGTAGCCAGCTAGGGAATGTTAACATCAACATGGCAAAAATAAATCTCCTGAGATGAGGTGAAACACAGACATCGGACCTCCATCTCTGTTAAACTGTATAATGAGACAACATGTCAGTGAGTTTTATAATAAACAATAATCAATTTGTAAGAAATTGTACCATTCAATTATGTAATAAACATCCAGAATCACCTGTCAATTCAATTGATTACTTTATTTATTACACATTTTTATGTGTAAAAGTATACAAAAGTTACGCTTTCACCTATTTTCAAAATTCAACTTTTAACACACTTTAAAATAATTGTACTGTAGTATACTTTCAAGAAATATACTATAAGATACTTTAAGTGAAAGTTCTATGCAATTACTTAAAACATTATTCAGTGCCGACAATTGTATTGCAACATCTCCCATTTGTCTTGTTATGTTTCAAGCCAACCAGGCTGTATATTTTGTTAAAACTTAAGTTTCAGTTCTGGTTCACGGTGAACATTTAAAAAATGTTAACACTCTAAAGTTATTTTTAGAATTACCTTAGCTAAATCATGGAAAGTACTTCAACACGATTAAACTGCTTTCTTTAAGCAATAAGCAATTCTGTTGGTCCAATATAATTTACTTGGGCCGGATCAACTTAATTTATTTGGGTTAGTCCAACCTATTTTATTTGGGCCGGATTAAATTAATTAATTAATTTGGGTTAGTCCAACTTAATTGACTATTGTATTTTTTACTAATGTAGAATTAGTCAAACCAACCCTATTAAGTTGAGTTGGACACAACCCAAGTAAATTCGTTGAACCAACCCTAATAAATTAAGTTGATCCTACTCAAGTACTTTAAGTTGGAGCAACATAAATGTTTTATGCTTAAAGAAAGCATTTTAATCGTGTGGAAATCCTTTCCATGATTTTATGAAGTTTGTTGAAAGCGTCGTTTTTTTGAGTGACGTTGTAGCCAGCTAGGGAATGTTAACATCAACATGGCAAAAATAAATCTCCTGAGATGAGGTGAAACACAGACATCGGACCTCCATCTCTGTTTAACTGTATAATGAGACAACATGTCAGTGAGTTTTATAATAAACAATAATCAATTTGTAAGAAATTGTACCATTCAATTATGTAATAAACATCCAGAATCACCTGTCAATTCAATTGATTACTTTATTTATTACACATTTTTATGTGTAAAAGTATACAAAAGTTACGCTTTCACCTATTTTCAAAATTCAACTTTTAACACACTTTAAAATAATTGTACTGTAGTATACTTTCAAGAAATATACTATAAGATACTTTAAGTGAAAGTTCTATGCAATTACTTAAAACATTATTCAGTGCCGACAATTGTATTGCAACATCTCCCATTTGTCTTGTTATGTTTCAAGCCAACCAGGCTGTATATTTTGTTAAAACTTAAGTTTCAGTTCTGGTTCACGGTGAACATTTAAAAAATGTTAACACTCTAAAGTTATTTTTAGAATTACCTTAGCTAAATCATGGAAAGTACTTCAACACGATTAAACTGCTTTCTTTAAGCAATAAGCAATTCTGTTGGTCCAATATAATTTACTTGGGCCGGATCAACTTAATTTATTTGGGTTAGTCCAACCTATTTTATTTGGGCCGGATTAAATTAATTAATTAATTTGGGTTAGTCCAACTTAATTGACTATTGTATTTTTTACTAATGTAGAATTAGTCAAACCAACCCTATTAAGTTGAGTTGGACACAACCCAAGTAAATTCGTTGAACCAACCCTAATAAATTAAGTTGATCCTACTCAAGTACTTTAAGTTGGAGCAACATAAATGTTTTATGCTTAAAGAAAGCATTTTAATCGTGTGGAAATCCTTTCCATGATTTTATGAAGTTTGTTGAAAGCGTCGTTTTTTTGAGTGACGTTGTAGCCAGCTAGGGAATGTTAACATCAACATGGCAAAAATAAATCTCCTGAGATGAGGTGAAACACAGACATCGGACCTCCATCTCTGTTTAACTGTATAATGAGACAACATGTCAGTGAGTTTTATAATAAACAATAATCAATTTGTAAGAAATTCTACCATTCAATTATGTAATAAACATCCAGAATCACCTGTCAATTCAATTGATTACTTTATTTATTACTTTTATCAAATAAAAGAAAGCACTATTGTTTTGTGAGATTGTATTTCTAAAATAGCAAGTTATAATAAACATAAGTATTACACAAAAAATATCACTTTTTGATTAATTCATTAAATTGATTCATATCCTTGTGGTCCCTTTCACCTCAGTGTATTCCAAGTTTTCATGACCTTGTGCGTGGACTGTTTATGGGCCCTCCTTAGTGGGAGATACAAAACGTAATCTGGTTCAATTAAAGGCAGCAGCAAACAGAAAAGTCTTCAATCTTGATTTAAAGAAGCTGAGGGTCTCAGCAGACCTTTAATCTAAATAAATATTAATAATAAAATGACATATTCTCCCTTTGGTGTCGTGTAGCTTAGCGTAGCTCCAAACAGCTCCAAACACCAAGCCACTCAGTTGCAAATTAAAACGCACTCTTCCCCGACACTGTCAGCCAGAAATACCGTTTGTACAAATCCTTTTTCATGCTGGGTCAGGGCTGCTAGCTGTGGGGTTGGCCGATCCTTTGATGTCCAGCTCTTCCTGAAATGTCCTTCTTGAGAAATCCGTTTCTCCTCCTTCAGCCATTGAGTGTTAAATAAACAAAGCTAGGTAAAAAAAAAAAAGATTCTACACCAAGCAAAACGCAGAAAATGTCATAACTTCCATATCTTTGAACTTGAACTCTTACTAATACTAACTTCTGATAGTTGCTTCAGCTTCAAAACAGTCACATTAGCCCACTGACCAATCATGGCGCACGTTAATGCTGACGTACTTGTAAGCCAGCTAGAAGGCTCTGAGACATCAAAGAATACGCCCAACATGTCAAACTAAAGATCTGATTGGTTGAACACTATGACAATCAACAATAGCGTCCCCATTTACTTAAACTGCAAAGGGATTCACTTGTGAGTCTGCAGGCCTCGGGCCTCTCTTCTTACCTAGAGACATAGAGGTGAAATCTGATTGAATAAAAGCTCTCCTTAAAACAAGCTGTGCTGGAAGCAGCGCTGCAGGCTGGAAGCAGAGTAACAGAGGAAGACAGTAGCTGTGCAATGAGAAAATAAGATAATGGGAAAAATATTTTTAGAAATTATAATACATGTAGTGTATTTAGGAATAATGATTAAATTATAAAATAGCTATAACTTTGTGATTCTGTTTAGGCCAGCAGAGAAGGCTTTGCTGGCCCTGACCACCACTGGTACATCCCAAGTCTCTTAATTGTCATTTCCTCACTCCTCGATCCTCGCTTGAACCGGAAGTTGTTCTGCGCCGCCATATTGACGGCCGTCCCAAAGCTCTTATTTAGCTCGGAGGAGCGAGGATTGAGGTGAGAGGAGGGATCTCTGAGGAGCCATGAGCAAGGAGCCACGATAATAGGCTTCCAGGAAGTGTTTTAACGGCGGACACGCCTCCTCTTTGTTCATTAGTTATGTGATTGGACGCTGTAGCCGATCGGACTGATATTTTTCAACATGTAAAAGATGGATCGCAGATTAAACTCAAGCTTTATATTTGATATGTTTTCTGATTCAGTATCTGGTTTAAATATATGTTCATTGTAGACTGAACAACAAAAGGACCACAAACAACTTTCTTCATTTGTTAGAAAGATTTGTCTTTTCATGATCTGATATCTCCCTCAATAACTTTTATAAAGTATACAATTAAAGTCAGAGAGAGCTTTTTACATCATTTATCATCATTTCATTCAGTCATGTGAGGCTGTTCATTCCTGAGGGTTTGATGTCAATAAACAGGGTTTGATGTCCATAAACAGGACACAGTTTATTAAAGAGGTAACAGAGAAAACACCTCTACAGTGATGATTACTGTGTCGCTTCATGTGACACTTCAGGGGAAAGGACGACTCATGTCTCTTAAAACATATTTCCACGTTCCTCTCTCCTCCACGTATCCCTGGTGGGAGGGACTAAGACGCAAGGAAAGGACCCAAGTGAGGGAAACAGGGATGCAATTAAGAGACTTGGGATGTACCCTTGACCGCAGTTTTTTTTTTAGCGCCCCCTGCTGCTGCCTGCTCTCGTCTACTTTACAGGCTAGGCGGAGTTCATCAAGCGAGCCTAATTGTTTTCGTTTTTCCTACATTTCGAAAGTAAGTCAATCCTTTATCCCATTCCCCAGTGTCGACTCTCTCTATTCTGGGGAGAGACGCCAACAGGCTGTTTAAAGTCTGGGCCGGCAAAGCAGCCCCAGACTCTGTCTCCCCCTCCACCCTGAAGCATTGTGCTGATCAGCTGTCTCTAGTGTTCACATACATCTTCAACACCTCCCTGGAGACCTGCCACGTACCAGCCTGCTTCAAGGTCTCCACCATCACTCCAAAAAACCAAGGATCAGGACTTAATGACTACAGGTGACCGTGGCTAAGTGGAGAGCAGGGCCGTCCTTCAATTGACATCGGCTCCGCTAGTCGCATGTCAATGTGTCCTTGAGCAAGACACTTAACCACAAAATTGCTCCCGTAGCTGTGCCTACGGTATATTGATAGATACTGAATTGTAAGTCGCTTTGGATAAAAGCATCTGCTAAATGACTGTATTGTAATGTACAGGCCCGTCACCCTGACCACTGTGGTTATGAAGTCTTTTGAGCACCTTGTTTTGTCTCACCTAAAAACCCTCACTGACCCACTCCTGGACCCCAACAGCCAACAGGTCTGTAGACGACACAGTCAACATGGCCCTTCACTTCATCATCCAGCATCTGGACTCCTCAGGAACCTACGCCAGGATCCTGTTTGTGGACTTCATCCTGTGTATAATATACTTGTTTTAATATACTCTTATTTGTTTGTTTATTTAGCATATTTTTATATTTTATTGTAAATTTCAATATGTTTCTATTTTTATACCATGTCTTTTATACCTGTGTTGATTGTTTAATGTTATGCACCATCCACCTTGTCAAATTCTTTGTATGTGCAACATACTTTGGCAATTAAACGGTTCTGATTCTGATTATAGCTATTGTCAATAAAAATAAATTGACAGAGCTTAAGATTTAATTTACATCTGGGACTTATTTTATAAATAGCCATTTACCGTTTTGAAAAACTGAAAATCAAACATAATCACTTGTTATTGTGTAGGACTTTTGTCTGCCAATCAGTGCGCAGATAATATGTTTTGTGTGTCTAAGCTTTAAGAATAGGGCACAGCAATCTACGCAGCTCACTACACATGACAGGGAAACATCCAACCGGTCTCTGTGAGCACTGCCAGGCTGGGAGAAATGCAAAGACTAGGGATGAGAGGAAGAGAGCTGAATAATATACTAGAGTGGGGATCTAGTAATCTGGGAAGAAGGTGCTTTACAAACTTTTTGCGAGCAACGGGACTGATGGGGAAAGTTTAGTAGTTGGGAACATAGGAACGGATTGAAACCGGAAGATGGCAGTAATGTAACAAAACGGATGCAAGCTGCCGTTAAACACCACAGAAGAAGAAGAAGAAGAAGAAGAAGAAGAAGAAGAAGAAGAAGAAGAAGAAGAAGTAGGCCACCTTTACTTTTTTGCCACGGACCCTGAATGCACCGTGGTACCAGCTGCGGCCCCTTTAACTCCAATCTCCCGCGTTCCAAGTTAAGCGGAAGTAGAAAGCTTTCTTTTCTCTATTTAAGCGCGCTAACAAAGACTGGAAGTACACCTGCACTTTGTTCCCTGGACTCGAGGCCGTCTGTATTGTCGCTCTATTATCGTCCTGTAAAAATGCCGGAGGAAACGTCCACTGCGTCAGGCTCTGGGAGGTAAGACTCGCTTGTATTTTCTCACTGCAACGTATACGGGGGCAGCGCGGCTAGCTACCCTTTAGCTAGGTAACGCCGACGACCTTGCGTGGTTAGTAACGTTACTGGTTGCATGTTCGGTTGTACGTACTTGTCAATGGCATTGCCTATGCAACTAAAGTGACGGTTAACTGTACTTTATGGCGGCTGCAAACGCTAGTAACAAAGTCGACTATCCTCCTACTCTGTCGGTGGTTGCTAGCAGGCTAACAGTCGTTACAGTGCTAACAACAATAAAGTCCAGCAGTAACATCTCTACGCGTAGCCAAAATGGTATCGGTCCACAGTAAAAAAGTAAGGTGTGGACTCGGGGCGTGTTCGCTTGTGTTGTTGACTGAACTCAAGTCTCCCTTGACTCTCTCAGTGTGGAGGAGAGGCCGTGCTCCTCAGCAGCAAACAGGTGCGTATCCAGTTAGACAACTGCGCTTCATCTTTTGGCATTATTCAACGTTGGATTTATTTTATAAATATACTCATTTATTTATTTTATTTTCCTGCAGCTCCGTTGACGTCTTGGAGGAGGCAAAGAAGCTGATTGGCACAGGGAACAGGCATCTAGTGATGGGAGATATTGTGTCTGCTGTGAGTGTCTTCCAGGACGCCTGCGGCATGCTGTGAGTATAACTAAAGCTATGTTTTTCACAGAGTTGTGTTATTAATCTGTGGTATTCACGTATTGTCTCACGTATTGTCTGTGACAATGTATTCACACTTTCTTACACTTTTCTATTTAGGCTGAGATGCACAATGACCTTTGTTCAAATTGTGCGTCCGCTCTAAACTGTAGTGGGATTTTGATTATGTGACCGTAGTCTGTACCTTGATCACCACCCCCTGAACAAAACTTGCCCTTCAGTACTTGTGTGTTTATCTGCCAGGGCTGCGAAGTATGGGGACACTGCAGAAGAGTGTGGTGAGGCCTTCTTCCTGTGTGGGAAGTCCCTACTGGAGCTGGCCAGGTTGATGAACTTCATTGCTTACCTTTTATTAAAACGTAGTCCTACAATGTATTGGGTGGTCTTGCTATACAATTGAACTCGGCTACTGTGGCACTTTCTGTTCAGAATGATTCTTTTCCTCCGTGTGTTTTGGTTAGGATGGAGAACAGCGTCCTTGGTAATGCCCTGGAGGGAGTCCCAGAAGAATCTGAGGAAGAGGAGGAGCCCAGCAGCTCAAATATTGAGAGTGCCAACAATCTTGATGGTGTGTGTGTGTGTGTGTGTGTGTGTGTGTGTGTGTGTGTGTGTGTGTGTGTGTGTGTGTGTGTGTGTGTGTGTGTGTGTGTGTGTGTGTGTGTGTGTGTGTGTGTGTGTCCTGATTAAGGGGATGGGCTCAGCAGTCATTTCAAATGGGTATCTTCAGGTATTTAGACTGTTTCTGACTCACTATGAGGCACATGTAATTAATGGTTCTAGTTTGATGGGTCATGACAGTTTTGTGCATTAGTCTGAAGTGTTTTCTGGTGTCTTGTCTTTTAATTTATTATCTTAAGTCCCAGTGTGGAGAGGAAGCCAAGCAACAATTTATAAATGTGGCATTAGAATAAAACATAGGTCAGTTCAACTATCTAATGTGAACGCATTTTCCTCATGCCACTCTGGTGCAGAAAACACTAGAGATGACCTACGGAAGCAGGTGTATGATGCGATGGCAGAGAGGGAGAATACTGAGGCAGTTGACGACAAGTTGGAGTCTGAGGATGGAAAGGGCAACACTGAGGTGAAAAATGGTGTGGCAGGCAGACGTGATCTGAGTGGATCAGAGGAATCCTCCAATTCCCCTGTGGGTGGAAAAGAAACTGGTTCAGTCCAGAAGGCTAACGTGAATGGAGTTGAGAAGAGCCCAGTTGCTCTGTGGGAGAGTCCTATTGCGCCTCCTGTAAAAGAAGCTGCACTAGAGAAGGTAAAGGCTTCAGAAGATGAGGAATCCAAGCCAGAGGCCGAACAGGACAATGAGGAACCAGAGGGCAGTAGATCTTTGCATACTGAGCACTGTTTGTGTTGAAGGGTGGTGCACAATCTCGGTGTTTCTTTACATGAAACGGGGCTACATTAATGGGTATTAAGAAAGGCAAAGAGGAAACTCACTGTAGCACGCCTTTACTGCACATTAGGGAAACCTGTCTTTATTTTTTTAAGAACATTTGCCTTTAGTTGCTGCCTCACTCACACCATAGAAACATTATTACCTAGCCCGCTTTAATCATCCTCCTGTTGCTTCAACAGATGAGGAGGAGGATGATGATGATGATGATGATGATGATGATGGAGAGAAAAATGGACAGGAGAAGGTAAGGGCCCTACATGGAAGTCTAATTAACATGATTAGGAGTATTTTTATTTTGATGTATGCCGTCCTCGTCTCTTCAGGATGAAGATGAAGTTGGGAATTTGCAGCTGGCGTGGGAGATGCTGGAGGTGGCTAAAGTAATCTACAAAAGGTAGGGACGAGATGAAACTAGTGGCGCGAAGTCGAGTCAATCTGCATTTAAGTGACTGATTCATACTGAACAAGTGGGTTCAGGTACTTGAGACAAATTTTAACTTTTATAATGTTAATGAGGGCCCTGCTTGAGACTGAGAAGTGCACTAAATTGTCTTGGTTGTCTTATTTATCCCACAGAAAGGAAGGCAAAGATGACCAGCTGATGGCAGCCCAGGCATATCTGAAACTTGGAGAAGTCAGTGCCGAATCCGGTATGTTGTTTTTATTTATTTATTTTCTCTCTCTCTCAAAGACTATATTCTGACTTAAACTCTACATTATTCTACCATGGCGTCTTGTGGTATCTGACATTGGCCCATCAAAAAGGTTTTCTGTTCATCACCTCTCTAATACTTGATGCGAGTTTCTCAGGCAGTCTGTTTTGTGCTTTTCTTTTTCTCATTAAATAAATGTAAGCTTTTGTATGGGGTCAAATGATTGCATTCGGTTTAAAACAAAAATTGACAGACAAGTGACTCGTACACCGGTGTTTGAAATTGCTCAGTCATTATCAACATTTATCACTGGAGTGGCTCCTAGTGCCATTTTAGAGCAAGATGATAATAAGCAAGATAATAATAATAATAAAATAAGACATAGTTGTCCCACATGTTCCCTTCCCCAGGTAACTATCCTCAGGCGCTAGAAGACTTCCAGGAGTGTCTGGCCCTGCAGCTCAAGCACTTGCCTCCCCACAGTCGTCTGCTGGCTGAGACCCACTACCATGTGGCCACTACACTCTGCTACATGGATCAGTACAGCCAGGCCATCCAGCACTACAACAGCTCCATAAAAGTCATCGAGACCCGTCTGGGTAAGAGTTTTCTTTCTCTGGAGCATAGCTGCCGCTTTGTTGTGCACCCGTTATGGCAGCAGAGTGTCTGTGCGGAACCCTTTTTAATGCTTTAGTTGAACGTAACTGTCATCGTCCATGTACAGCCATGTTGCAGGATGCGATTGGGGCTGCAGAAGAGAAGAATGAGATGGAAGAGCTGAAGCAGCTTCTTCCCGACATCAGGGAAAAGGTTGAGGATGCCAAGGAAAGCCAGAGAACAGCTAGCGCTGCCTCCCAGGCCGTCCAGCAGACACTAGTGAGTACACAGGATGACGTATAACTCAAGGGTGAAAATCATCCAGAGCTACAACTATTATTGTAACATTAAAGAGCGTTTTTGTAAGTCTTGGCGGTAAAGTTTCTGTATCAAAAATCCACCAAGCTTATTGGAGCACAAGACAGAGCCACAAGCTTAAGAACCTCATCTGCTGCTCGGTAACAATCTCTTGCAGGGCGGAGCCTCAACCTCAGCATTCCTATGTGACAATGGCGGCCCTTCATCTTCAGCATTTGCCACAGCCAGCCAGGTAAGGACATTGCATTAGTGCATCTTAAAACCCTGTTTATTGTTATCCATGACTGAATGCCTTACAAACATAACTTTTCTATTTCAGATCCCAGTTAAATCGTGTGACAGCGCCTCTCCTTCCAAAGCGGTCTCTAACATCTCCCACCTCGTCAGGAAAAAGGTGAGGCCCACTAATCTCCTTGTGTGAGTTTTATCATAATTGCTGCCAATTTCACACTAGTGAAGGCTCAGAGGCCCAACATGTCTGATTTTTGCAGTCCATTCCACCTACGGAAATGCAACAATTTAATAATTGAGGAATAAAAACCTTGAAGGCTGACTCCTTGCTTACTAATCATCTGTATGTTGGAACTGGCCATGTACTTTATGTTGCAAGGTCCATGTGCTTGCCTGCTTTGGTTATGGCTTTTCTGTTCATGTCAATCTTTAGCTTTTGTGTGACTTCTGTTGGTTACCTTATTGTACTTGTGGCATGTAGGTGGTTGCATTGGGTTGATCTGCTTAATGCAGTAACTTAAGCTTTATCAGCTTTGTGTGCATGCTTCACTAAAACTGACTGACATATCCCCATCTGGTTACCCACATTCCCCTCGTCAGAATGGCAACATGTCTTTTTGTTAAAGGTTGTTTTGCATTGGATACAGTCATGCACAGAAGCGTTCCCCACCTTTTTGACTGGTTTTATGTTTCTACACAGAGGAAACCAGAGGAGGAGAGCCCAGTAAAGGACACTGATGCTAAACAAGCGAAACAGGAAGCCACAGTTAATGGCGCTGACTCTAGTGCCAGCAATGGAGTCCAGGAGGGAAAATCACAGGAGGCGAGTGATAGGCTCATGTCTTGTGAACTGCTGCGTTTCTAAGACGGCACTCCAAAAAGAGAGATTGCACTGTGACAATGTTGCCCTGCTTAGATGGAAGAGATGGCCAAATGTGCAGTAGTGGCTACTTGCAGATATGGTTCTTGTTGGAGGTCCGGCCTCAATTTTGGCTCTGGTTGTTTTTCTGCATATGCAAGTCGTCTGAAAAAGCCTACTCTCAACATCAAGGTCTACAATGAAGTTGGGAGGAGTCCTGTGTAAATTGGGGCTAAACACGGGATATAAAATGTGTCTGTGGCTGGATACAGGTCTCAGCAGAAGACCTGAAAGTGATTAGGTTTTTTTTTTTTTTTTTGGTTTTTTTTTATTTGTTCAAAATCACTTCTCAAATTAATTTGAAGTGGCTTTTATCTCTATACAAGCAAATACTGTTCAGAGTATTTGTAACTAGATCTGCAGCATTGCCTCTTACTGCTGTTAAAGGTTCACGTCCCTGTGAACTGGTCTATGTAACTGGAAGTGTCTTTAAAGTCTAGTAGGGGGGGAAAAAACCCCAGCAGTGGTGAGAGCTCTTCACAAGAGCCATGCAAGACAAACCAGCAACACTTTTCTCTTGAGATGATGGGCGCAGTGCTGAATCCTTGTGTCATTGTTATGTTAAGTGTTTTTTTTGTTTGTTTGTTTTTTCTTTTTTTTTCTTTTTTTTTCTCTTGCTTGTTTCTTGTAGTCGACCACCCAGTCAGCCTCTGGCGGGTCTTCAGCGTGACATCCTCGTCTCTTTCCCGATCTTCGAAACCAGCACAGCATGCCTGTCCAGCCCAACCACCCGTCAACACTTTTCTTTTTGTAAATAAGATCATTTTCATAGATTTTTGTCTGTCCAGTTTTGTATACTTGTAGTAAAAAATAATAAATATAAAAAAAATTGCAAATGCAAGTTTGTATCACTGAATTATTTTCTTTTCAGTCAGTTTGAGAAGAATTGACACATGCATTGTGATAGTTGGGCTCCCACACTGTAAAATTACTCCTTTATTCACACCCCTGAATCTTTACAATTTTTATATACCAAGCAATTTGTCGATAAATTCATGTTAATTAGTTGTAGCTAAATGTGCCAGTCTAACAAACTTAAAGCGCTTGTCAAAATGTACAGTTTTTTTTCATCAATTTGCTGCTACACATGTCTTTCATAACTATGCTTCTGCTGTAGACATTTGCATATTTTGTCTGCAACAAAAAGTAAATGCCGAGTGAAGAGCCTTCATTCAAACTTCCACAACAGATCATATGTTAGATGTTGATTGTGGAGACGTCTTCTGCATGGCATTCCTGTCCTGTTAGACTCTGACTCCTCTGTGGGTGGAGGGTTTTGGTGATCGGTGTAGGACAAAAAAAGAGCATTCATCCACTCCTATGGCGCAGAGCTGCATTTCCATGGATAGTCACAGGATGCAGGGTATACAAACGGCACTACAGTAAAGCATGTTTATTTAAAAAGGTTAGATCGGGGGATATTATGCTTCAAACCTGGCAATTAAGGCGATGTTTGACACTGTACCACAGCTGGATATTTACTGTGTGACTTAGTGACTGGTGCTGTTCTGGTTGGGCTTTGTCAGAGTCTGAACATCGCCGTCTCGTCCGTTAACCAAACGTACACAGAGCTCCATGTTGCCCAGCTCAAGTTTACAGAAACATAGTCTGTGTACTTGACTTCCTTGCGTCATCCTCTACCAAAAGCCTGAAATGGGACACTTGATGATTTCTTAACCTATTTTATGTAGCATCTAACTGCGTACAGATGTTTCCGTCTACCCCAAATAATTTGTGGTCTTTCTACCTGAGGTACGGAGTTGAGCTGGGTCAGGCTTTAGGATGACCTAACTGGCAGAATGCACACTGGCACCTTCCAGTGGCCACTACAGAGCTGTTTGTGGAGAGCAAATAAAATGTTACATTTACAATAAAGCAGAGTATTTTGTAATTGTTCAATGGGACATAATTGCACACTGCAAACAGCAGATGGCGATTTTTATTTTTTTATTTTTATTTTTTTTAAATTTTTTTTTTTTTAGTTTATATATTTTTTTTGGCTTGCATGATCTCTGACAGAAATGATAAACTGTGCCAGATGGTGCAAGTAATTTATAAATTATCCCTGCAGGTGCAGTGGTTTGAAGATTTTATCTTGAAATAAGTGGAAGTTCAGTGACGTTTCCATTTAGAACCACAGCCTTTTTTCGCCACTGGGTTTTGATTAACAAACGGCACGATATTGAGGCGAGACTCTGATCTCCCTTTACTGTGCACTTTTCTACCTGGTTGTATTTGTCAAAGAGATCCATGCGTGTCCAGCCGCAGGATGCCAGTCTGAAGATCTCCTGGATGGGAACATCCAGATCTCTTGCTGCCTGAACCTCCAGCACTAGAGAGAGAGGGAGGGTGACTGCAGGATCCTGCAGGGGGAAAGGGTTCACGAGCACTTTTAGATTTGTGATTGTGCTAATGAGGGCCGACTGATCCATTCTTCTTAGGAAAATAAACCTTAATTGAATGTTTCTACCCCTTGAAATAGCTGTGTACTTATTTTATACTATGAGCAAAGGTTGTCTTGAGTTACAAAAACATTCAATTGTTCATTTTCTTTATGGGAGGCATACATGAGTTTGGGTAGAGTGTTATGTTTGGTTGCTTACACGGGTAAATTGTAACGCACAGAACAGAGATTGTTTTTGCTTGAGTGTTTGTCCGCAGATGTTTTAAGTGACCGCACTGCTCTATATACTAGTCAACTCAACTTTTCTTCTCTATATCGCTTCTATCTGGGCACACGCTGTTGGACCGACAGGAGGGCGTAGTTTCTAGGGGTGTGGGTGTTGGGCAGGGACACTCCTGACAGGCACTGGACAGGTGGAAGGGGAGTCGGCGGTCCCACCTCCTGAGTAGAGAGCTGCCACCATGCACAGCACCCTCTAATAGACATCAACTCCCAGCATCAAGTCTTAGAAAACCACAAAACCAGCTCTGAAACACCAGACGACTCCATTTAATTTCAAGAAAGGTACTAAAACGTTGACAAAGCAGTAGATGATTTAACATGATAAACAGTCACTTTATTAGTACTTAGATCTGACAATGGGCTATTTGAGAGGTTTTGATTATAGAAATTGATTCAAATTCGCTGTGGTGAATTAAATTGATGCGGGGCCGGACCCAGAGAGTCCAAGGAGTCCAACATGCATCTTCCCGGTGGAGAGGAGAGGGATCTCGCCTGGAGCTGAGGGACACATGTAGAGGTACAGTATCTGAATCAATGTCACAGACAATGTCAAACTACCTGGAGCTTAAAAACCAGAAGAGTTGCCAATTCAAGCATGGGCATGTGAATGACTACAACTGTAAATGATCTACCAGTGAAAGAGGTGCATGGATGTGAGTCTGGGGTTGGAGTTGGGGAGGCGGTTTCCTGGGCCTGGAAGCCTCTTTGCTTATCTCCATCTGCAGGAGGTTCTCCCTCTGAATCAGCTCAAGCTCAGTCCTCACTGCTGCAGGAGACCACCACCCTGATTGTGTTTGTGGTACACAGCACAACGTAAAAGCAACATATCACACAATTAATAATAATTAAAAAAATTGCAGACAATGAGTTAAATTCCTAAAGCTTCATGTTTCACAACACAGGGTGGAAGGATTTGATATTAACGGCTTTATAAAGCTGTTGGAGGATTTTGTTCCACTTCTCATTTCTCAATTTACTTCAATTGAAACATGGCATAGAGTAGAATAGAATTAGTTTTGACTGTACTACTTAATTTGAGCTAATCGGACAGTGGTTTGCTTTTCAAAGTTAAAAAAACAAACTTATTTGTGAGAACTCTCCAACCGTTGTATGTGTGGTGTCGCAGCCTGACCAGCTGGATCCGGAGGATTTCCTCCTCAAGTCTCTAATTCTCCTGCACCACAGCCAGCAGCTCCCTGCTCGGACTCCACCGAGGAGGCTTCCCCTCTGGACAAGAGGACAACAGTGATGTGGCTCAGGGCCAAAATGTAATTCACCCTCAGTTTCATGTTGTATGTCTGGAGAGTGTACCAAGAATTCAAATCATCTACTTTCAATTCGGGGTGTATATTTTGCATGCAATAGCTGATCATGTGAAAATAAGTGTTTGCCCAGAATCTAATAATCATGGACTTTGTGTAGGGAATCTGTTTTTTATTGTGAGTAAATGTAATAAAGGCTCCACTGAGCACAGCTGTGTTGACACTAGCAAGCGCTATGTATTTTCTGTTCACTCTTAGTCTCACTCTTCTCTGGACTCACTGGATGGTTGGTTTTTCTCCAGACTTTGGGCTTCCGCCTGCAGAACAATCATTTGTGCCACAATGGCTGGATCTGACCCACCTAACTGCATGTATGCTTGCCACAGGGCTTTGCAACAAAGAGACCAGATTTATCCTCATATAATCAGGCAGCTAAGTAGAACTAATTCTTAATCACACGCTTAAATAACCTGATTTTCTTTTTGTGAATCATACAGAGAAGACAAGGGGGAAAAAAAAACCCCTCCATCTTGTTTTTCCCTTTCTAATGTGGTGTCACGACCTGGCTCTGCAGCCATGACACTGGTTAGGGAGATGCAGACGGTTTGCAAAAGTAAGCAGTTTATTAAACAAAACGCAAGATCAAACTCGGTGTGGTGTTGGAGAATGAACCGTCCTCGTTGCTCCATGGGGTGATAAGAGAGTGCCGTCAGACTCCCAGGAATGCGGAGCCTTATACTAGAGCACCGGGCCCAGGTGGTGTCTCCAGTTAGTGATCTCCGGGTACCTGCTGGTTTAAAGGAACCAAGATAGGAAACCGTCACATATGGTGTTTTATGTTTTCAAATAGATGACTCTTTAATGATGTAGGTACGTACTTTATCTGGGTAGAGAGAGGGCCATCCGCAGAAGAAATGAGCTCGTAGCTGTCATGATGCATCTTTTTACTATTGCGTGGATCCGGCTGATTAGCATGTACTGAGACCTCTTGCTCACTAAAAAAGAAAACGTGGCATTTATTGAAAGTTTACCATCCGTAATCCACCTTACAATAGCAAATGATGCAACCACAAATATTGCAACGAGGAACCACCAGGCATAATGAAATACATAATTGAGTATTGAGAATTGAGTCATCCAGCGGCTAGAAAAAAAAACATTTCATTAAATATTCATCTTAGAGGCAGAGCACCACAGAAGCGGTAATTATTTTTTTTAATGCTCCATCCGACATAATCTACCCAAACAATTACACATTAAATAAACTCTTTGTTGTATCCATTGCTGCTCAGGCAGAACAGTTAGTGGTTACACACGAAAATGTTGCAGGTTTCATCACAATTCAACAGCCAGTGCTGAACTCTCAGCAGTCATGTATTGATAAGAACCTCTAAAAGCCTGACATGTAACACACTAACATCAGTACATATAGTACACACTTACTGTGATGCACAGGGATGCTCAGAGAGTTGTTGCAGTATCTCCTCATTTCCTCTCATCAGCAGACTCTCCAGATGAGTTCTGTTGCACTGCTCAGACAGGACACTCATCTGATGGGCCAGCTCTGAGACACACACACACACTGTCTTAGAGCAAACTTTCACATCAACATTGAGTGTAAATCTGAGAGGATGACATTTTGCACAAAGGCTGAAGAGGATAGTCGGATTACAAGGTCTCAAGAGATGTATTGGTCCCTCACCGTCTCTCTGCTGCTCCAGCTCCTGGTTGTGAGCATGTATCAGGGCCAGTTGGTGCTCGTGGAGCGTCGACATTTCCCTCATCTCTTTCAGTCTCTCACTGGAACCCAACTGACGCCCACTCGTCTAAAGACCATGTTTAAAAATGAATAGAGTCATGCATAGAATTGGTACTCAAACATGTTACAACCTGGAGCCAAATTACTTGTTTCCTTTTGTCTTCACCAAGTGACCTGTGACTCATTCTGACACCACTGGCTGATGACTTAATCCATTATTTAACAACTCATGAAACATAGGCCTCTGGCTCGGGGCCTTGCTCAAAAATGACGTTCCCAAAACAAAATTGAGTATACTGTATATATCTGTAACTACAAAATATATATGGCATCATAATAAAGGTAACACTTGTGAGATTTCTGCAGAGGTGTAAACATCAGTATATATGTTACTGGGTCAGATTAAATTAAGATGGAACACAGCAAAAATGCAAGATTTAATTTCCGCCTAAAAAAACCTACACTTTTAGAGTGAATATCCCTTTTGGAATAATGCAGTTCAAGCCAAAACCTGCAAACCACGTCACAACATCTGAGCATTACCTGTGCACAGACTGTTGCTAATAAAGTGATGCAGAGCAAAGTTGTAGAGGTTTCAGGAGAGGCACGTTAAGACGAAATCTTCAAATTGGTCATTGGTGCTATTGGTGCTATTTGAAATTTTCTCCGGAAACTGTAAAACTAATTTTATTGTATTTACAATCACAATAGGCATTGATTCCTTCTAAATAAAACTGTGTTTAACTTTGTTTTGAAAAATCAATCAATCAGATCTTTATGCGAGTTCCCATTCAAAGAAACCCATAACCCGTTGGTCTATTTGGACAGCTCACGCTGGATGATTCATCCACCAGATGAAGACATAGACCATGTTTTCACATGATAGACTGAGGATAGGCTGTTGGATGCACAGCGACCCTTTCGCTTAGCCCCAGGCCCCGCTGGTACTCCTTCAAGCTGTCGGTGCTACCATGGAGCCCACACTGTCACTAACTGAACTCTCTGAATAAATATTATCTAATTTATGGAAAAAACTAAAAAAGAAGCAATTTCAGAGAGAAGCAGACAGAAGGGTCTACATTTTGTATTTTAAGGATATATCCAGGATTTAAAACTAAATCAGCAGCGGAAACAAGTTAAAAAGATAAATAGATCACAGTGTTAAAGTGAACCATCATATCACCTGGTGTCAAGACAGAAGCCAATGAAATTAAGAAACAGCACTATTCCTGTTCCAAATCGCTACTACCAATATGCCAGCGTGCACCGTTAGCGTGCTTTAGCTACATGCTCACTGAGTAGCTTTGTGTTGGAATTGGGACGAAATGTTTGAATAGAAAAGTGCATACTTAACGTTTAACACCTTGACATACTTTGAAGTGCTCGCCAGGTACCACAACATGAAGGGCTTAGAGACGTAAGAGGGGGAAAAGACTGACAAAAGACGCCTAGAAACACAGGCCCCGCCTCAGTATCTGTGGTCCTTTTTGACCACTGGACATCCTCAACTTGTGAAACTGAAAGTCAGAAGTAAGAATTTCTTTTTTTAGCATTTACTCTTAAAGTGTATCCTTGATAATCATTTCTTTTTAACGCACATGTATATTTCTATATTTATAGTGTAATACCATATAATCCAAACTTTTTTAAGTTGCCCTTACGGTTTTCTTGACTGACTTAATGATATTCAAACATTCATTTTTAATCAAAGACCATGAAAGCAAGTGCACTTGGGTTATCATTTTCTGAGGTAAAACAATGGTGACTTTGATATTGCTGTAGTGCAGCGGTTCAGTTTCACCTCATGTGTGAGATCTTGCAGAACAGCACTCCCTGTCTGACTGGTTGATAAGTCCTCTGCTCTTGCTGACTTTGTTTTGTCATCAGCTCTTCTCCACCTGGTGATGTTCCTTCGTTGACCTCTCAGCTGCACACATAAAGACACATGCAGCGTTTGCCACCGCTTCCGTTTCATAATTCGCAATGACAGAGATGGCCCTTAATCCAATACAACAACAATAAGGAATGTGCAAAAATCTGTCTGAAATAACAATTAATAATGTTTATAACTCTAGTGCATAATCATTGCACTCTTTTAAATGTTTCTCCTCATTTCTTAACCCTAATTCTTTACTGGACTTCCGTACATCAACAATTCTCAACTTTACAGGAAGCTTGTGACTCTATGTTTTAACCAATATAATGCAGTTCCATGGGCTTCTCCTGCATGAATCCTGAAAAATGTATGTAGCAACTTTTTTAGGTAAGTTAACACACTTCCTGTTCACATAAGTATTCACCCCCCTTGGACTTTTCTACATTTTCTCATGGTACAACCACAGATTCAAATTTATTTCATTGGGATTTTATGTAATGAACCAACACAAAATAGTCCATCATTTGGAAGTCGGGGGAAAGTTTACATGGATTTCAAAATGATTTACAAATAAAAATCTGAAAAGTGTTGAGTGCATATGTATTCACCCCCCTTTACTTGGTAGAACCCCCTTTCGCTGCAATTACAGTTGCAAGTCTTTTGGGGTATGTCTCTACCAGCTTTGCACATCTAGAGATGGAAATGTTCATCCATTCTTCTTGGCAAAAAAGCTGAAGCTCAGTCAGATTGGATGGAGACAGTCTGTGAACAGCAATTTTCAAGTCTTGCCAGATTCTCAATTGGATTTAGGTCTGGGCTTTGACTGGACCATTTTAAGACATTAACATGCTTTGATCTAAACCATTCCATTGTAGCTCTGGCTGTATGTTTAGGGTCATTGTCCTGCTGGAAGATGAACCTCCACCCCAGTCTCAAGTCTTTTGCAGACTACATCAGATTTTCTTCAAGGATTGCCTGTATTTGGCTCCATCCATCGTTCCCTCAATTCTGACCAGTACCCTGTACCTGCTGAAGAGAAGCATCCCCACAGCAGGATGCTACCACCACCACTATGTTTCACTGTTGGGATGGTGTGCTCAGGGTGATGGGCAGTGTTGGCTTGCTACCAAACATAGCGTTTTGCATTGAGGCCCAAAAGTAAAATTTTTGTCTCATCTGATTAGAGCACCTTCTTCCACATGTTTGCTGTGTCCCTCACATTTCTTATGGTTCACTTTCAACAACGGCTTTCTTCTTCCATAAAGGCCAGATTTGTGGAATACACAACTGTGGACAGATTTTCCCACCTCAGCTGTGGATCTTTGCAGCTCCTCCAGAGTTACCATGGGCCTCTTGGTTGCTCCTCTGATTAATTTTGTCCTTGTCTGGCTTGTCAGTTTGGGTGGACGGCCTTCTCTTGGAAGGGTTGCGGTTGTGCCATATTATTTCCATTTTCTGATGATGGATTTTATGGTGCTCAGTGAGATGTTCAAAGCTTGGGATATTTTTTTATAACCTAACCCTGCTTTATACTTCTCCACAACTTTATCCCTGACCTGTTTGGTGAGTTCCTTGGTCTTCATGATGCTGTTTGTTCAGTAATGCTCTCTAACAAACTCTGAGGCCTTCACAGAACAGGTGTACTTATACTGAGATTAAATTGCAGACAGGTGGACCCTATGTACTAATTATATTACTTGTAAATGTGAATTGTGAAGGCAATTGGTCGCACCAGATCTTTGTTAGGGGTTTCACAGTAAAGGGAGTGAATACATATGCACTCAACACTTTTCAGACTTTTATTTGTAAATAATTTTGAAATCCATGTAAACTTTCCCCCGACTTCCAAATGATGGACTATTTTGTGTTGGTCTATTACATAAAATCCCAATGAAATTAATTTGAATCTGTGGTTGTACAAGACAAAATGTAGAAAAGTCCAAGGGGGTGAATACTTATGCAAGGCACTGTAATTTGCCTCTTTGGTTTCCTTCAATGTGTTTCAACAGTGAAACTGGATTTTCTGTCTGAAGCGAGCAGAAAAAAATTCTCCTTTTCTACACTTTTCACTCCAGCCACATTAACACTGCACATATATTTTCTTCTACCCATTTGAAAATTCACAACATGTCTCTTTTTTTTGTATTCTCAGACTGCCTGATGTTTTCTCACCCTCGAGTGAGCACTCTGAGAGGCTGACTGCAGCTTTGTCCAAAAGGCCCAGACCTCAGTGAGTATGTTCACTCTCACAACTCGTATAAAGACACAAACAATAATCTGACAAAAGCTGCGTGATAAAACTCACCTGTCACCATGTACTCCATACCATGTAGTATGCTGCATTCAATAACAGTACTGTGTAATGGAAAGTCTTGGCTGTACAGCTTTTTGGTACAGGACTCTACAAGGACTAGTAGGTCAGTTCCTTTGAGAGGATTTTCTCACATCTAACTGCAGACTCTTTAAATGTGTCACGATCTAGAAGGCAAACTTGCGTCTCCCTAAAGCTACTCGCATCACAAAAGTATGACATGATCAGCTCATCGTCATTGCAACATGTAAATGTTAACTCAAAACAAACTGAAGTGGTATATAACAATACTAGGCAGATAAAATGTAGGTCTGTTTCTACCACAACTTTTTAAATTTTAAATGTTGTATGGCCTTCATTCAGAACCAAACTCTCCACAATATCAATAATCTGTTTTGGGTTGTACACTATACAGTATATAGACTTCACACAATATATCTGAATATATCTCAGAATATATCTTTAACTGCATGAGAATAAAAACATTAAACCATCAATGTACCATCATGGTCATGGCCATGGTTCTCAGCATGAAACCGGTGGATCGCCCACTCCGGGTAGGGAATGAGTCCTTACCCCAAGTGAAGGAGTTCAAGTACCTTGGGGTCTTGTTCGCGAGTGAGGGAACAATGGAACGTGAGATTGGCCGGAGAATCGGAGCAGCTGGGGCGGTATTGCAGTCGCTCTACCGCACCGTTGTGACGAAAAGAGAGCTGAGCCGCAAGGCAAAGCTCTCTATCTACCAGGCAATCTTCGTTCCAACCCTCACCTATGGTCATGTGGACTGGGTCATGACTGAAACAATTAGATCGCGGGTACAAGCGGCCGAAATGGGTTTCCTCAGGAGGGTGGCTGGCACCTCCCTTAGAGATAGAGTGAGAAGTTCGGTCATCCGTGAGGGACTCGGAGTAGAGCTGCTCCTCCTTTGCGTGGAAAGGAGCCACTTGAGGTGGTTCGGGCATCTGGTAAGGATGCCACCTGGGTGCCTCCCTAGGGAGGTGTTCCAGGCACGACCAGCTGGGAGGAGACCCCGAGGGAGGCCCAGGACCAGGTGGAGGGACTATATCTCCAAACTGGGAGCGCCTCGGGATCCCCCAGTCAGAGATGGCTGATGTGGCCCGGGAAAGGGAAGTTTGGGGTCCCCTGCTGGAGCTGTTGCCGCCGCGACCCGATCCCGGATAAGCGGTTGAAGATGAGATGAGATGAGATGTACCGTCTTGTACATTTTCATATCTGTCCCTTACTCAAGTCTGTTAAAATGCTGCTCCATGCTGACAGCAGTGTTTACAAGCTTGACTTTACTGTTATACGGAAGGTAGTGGCAACTTCATTGCTTCAGTAATGACAAGTATATGTCCCCAGTTGTCTTTATTTGATACTTGAGGGTAACTTCTGACATGCATCCGAGATGAAACTATAGAACTGAAACCATAGAGATTTCAAATTTTAATGTTGAGTTAAACAATATTGATTTTGATAAGATATTGACTTGGATTGAAATATCAATTTAAACTGTGGACTCAAAGGAGTATTCAATCTCTCAGACCTGTGCCAAAATATTTGATGTACCATAATTAAAGACTAAATTTAGAGTCTTTCTGCCTTTTATCTCTAATAACACTAATACTAACTTTTCTCTCAATCACCTCCTTCACTCCAAGGCTTCCCCTGTTAACTAACTCTCAGTGCCGCATTTAACCATCAGGCTACTCTGAAGTAACATCAGCCTCCATATCACAGAGACAGGCTGCTGCTGAGAGCTGAACTATTCAACATCCATCCACACTTCTGAAAGAGAGAGGGAAAGAGACAGAGAGAGTTGAGAACTTGAACTCCTTTCTCTCTCCCACATCTCTCCTCATGCTCCGAAACACACACACACACACACACACACACACACACACACACACACACACACACACACACACACACACACACACACACACACACACACACACACACACATGCCAGTCTGTTGCTAAGCAACTGTAAAATAAAGCTGTAGGCTCTGAAGTCAGAGAAAGAGAGAGACCGAGAGGAGAGAAAGAGAGTTCACGAGTACCGCAATCCACTACTGTTTGTTTGGCTCTACATGATCCCACCACAGCTCTCAGTATAGGCTACCATCTGTGGATCTGCGAGGACTTCTGGTTCTCCGTCAGCCGACCAATCGGTGTTGGCTGGAAGGGGAGGGGGGGGGGGGGGGGGGGGGGGGGGCGGGCCCAGCGGTTCCCTAGGTTACCTGCGTGATTGACATTCAGCCTCCTGCAGCGGAGCGCGCAGCAGTGTATCACTGATGCTCCTGCTCCCCCCCGGACACTGTGGAGAAATCTGGGAAAGAGGAAGAGACGGAGAGAAAAACACAAGCGCAGGAGGAATGCTAATTGTTTAAAGTCCTTCGCTGTCTTCCTCCCGCTCTCTTTACTGGAAAGATGAAAGCTGGAGCGCTGGAAGAAGCCAGCTGAAGAAGGGGGATTTGTTGGTAAGAGAAGCCCCTCACCACTTTTCTCTGTCTGTCTTGGCTTCACCAGTCACCTGTCCGTGCCAGCACTGTGAATTATGGGATAGGTAAACAGGGGTTTTCTTTGGGCTGTATGTTATATATACATGTATCGGTTATATATAAATGTGCGGGTTAGACAGACAGAGAGAGAGAGAATGATTTTCTGCATGCTGTGTGACTATAGAGGAGGTTTTGGTGTTGCTGTGTATTACATTGGATGCCTGTTTTACAGTATACAAAGACTTTAGCTGAGTCAAGAGCTGATTGTCTATACGGTAATGCCAGAGTGATGACACTGTACACATGAGCTGTGTCATTCATTTTGGGGCTACATTTACAGCTGAGGCCAGGATTTCTAGGCTTGCCTACTGTATCTGCATAGGAGGAGGAGTATTAATTACATAATGCTCCATCTATACCCCTGTATCAGGGCTGTGCAGCATCACGCTAGTCCAGAAAAGCTTCATTGCTACAGTCGTTTGGAGGAGTGTAGCTGTCTGTTCTCAAACCTGGAAAGACGTAGAGGCTGTATGCTTCTAGTGGAGTAGTCTGGAGGATTTTAAGTGTTTCATTAGTGTGGACAGATGTGTGAGTTAACAAGTGGGCAGTCTGTGTTGCAATTTGTAAAGAGCATAAAAAGAGACAGTGAGGCAAAGGTTACGCGTTGGGTTCAAATGGCCGTCAGTGAAATGGCATTCGTGCCAGCCCTGTGTGCCACCAGGACTCCCTAAAACCTCCATTAGTCACCCCCGGTCAGGTGACAGCAGGCTCCTCCGTGCCCTCAGGACTCAGCTGTGCACAATCTGGGGACCTGGCTTGCTGCTCGGCTGCTCTCCCGCAGAGAGTTTTCACTCTGGCCACCTGAGGACCCTCACACACTTTTAGGCTGTTTTTAGATCAGGTGTGAAAAAGTTTCATCTGCAGGAAATGTTTTGTTTTATTTGTCTTCTTCTGTTGGGTTTTGTGAGATTGGGGTTGGACTACAGAGAGAAAAAATGACCTGCAGATTTTTTTTCTGAGACCCGATATTTGAAAATGAGATTTAGTGCTGAGGTATCCTGGGAACAAGTTTGAGACCTCATAGAAAGTTACAAATGCACACTTACAGTGTGTTTTTGTACTTATGTGATTGCATAAATGCAGCAAAATACAATAATTTTCTGTCTCTTAAATACTATCACAGATTTAGGGAGGCACTGATAATTTAATCCAAAATATAATTAGTTTTGGATTATTTTTCTACCTTTTGATTATCTGTTTTTAAAAAGTAAACATAGACAATATAAAGGATTAGGTAATAGAGAATTACCTGGCAGTGTAGAGACGGCTTTGAACAAAATAATTATACAATAATGTAGGGAGGAACAATTTACAGAGAATATGAAACTGTTAAATTAAAAATCGAATGTAAAAAAAAGGTTTTTTTTAACCAGTGTGGTTGGTGGCTATAGTCAAAAATGTCTATGGGGAATTTAAAAAGCTTGAGTCAAACATGAGCTTAGCTTATTCCTGATTAAAACAGAAATGTATGCTTCCCAAAAAAAAAACTATTTTACCATCAAAATCCTTGAAAATCTCATATTTTATTACATATCTAAATAGTAAAATAAAACAAAAACATGATATTGATAAATGAATACGGACTTGTTTCCAATGTGTTTTTGAAGAGGATGGCGTGCTTTCTCTCCTTATGATCACGCACTCCTCAATGGAGACATTTTCCTTCCAACAATCTTGATGTAACTGACTCACTCTGCTCATAAAACTCTGCTCCATCTTGTCAACTGGCGGAGAACTGACTAACACGACAGCCTAACAGGTTGCAGAATTTGTCATCAGTAAACTAAAGAGATTCTGTATACAGTTGATTTTGTTATGAAGCCGCACAGTGACTACGGGTCTGACATCAGTCCACACAATGAATTCAGATCCTCGCTGCAGATATGAATCCATCAGTGTAGCTAACGGCTCAGATGGAGGCTTCAGACTTGCTATCAGTGAGAATTAATCAGATATTCCATAGCATATACAGTTGGAGGTGTTTGTGTCTCTCGAGCTACTGCCTGTCTGCCTGCCTGCGTAGGAGGAAACATCTCAACTTCACAGCTCTGTCTACTGCAGATATAAAGCTGTGGGATTTGTTTCTGCTTCATTAGATTGTATGCAGAGCGGTGGCAGGGAAGATGACAAATAGAGAAAGGGGGGGGGACAGACCAGGAGTCAGATTTGAGCCCACAACATCACAAGTACACGGTATTCACCTTAGCCCACGGATTCGCTGGGATGCCCCACAGCTAGAGCTTCTGTACAGTAAGGCAGTGATTAAATCCCGGAGTCCTGGTAAGCCTCAAATCTCTCCTGACTGCAGCTAACTGGTAAAGGTTTTGTTGAAATCTATCATGTTTTAGCACAGCATGTAAGATCACAGGATGACAGTGTATCAGCGAGAGTTTGTCATCTGCAATGTGCAACAAGAGGTGCTAAACTGTAATTAATGCCAAATTCAATCACAAAATGATGCTGAAATGACTTGTTTGTAAACTAGGATAAAAATCTTATTGTTCAACCAATATGGCAGAGTATTTCGTCCATCTTCAGGAGAGGTGCATCATGGGGAGTTGCTTCTAGGGTTAGAAAATGATGCAGAAGACATTTAGAATAGTTAGAAGTGATGTCATGGTGTGTAGCCAATAAAACAAAAGCTTCTACAAGTAGATACAGAAAATAGACTGTAAAATATTGTTTTCAACTGATGTCCAGTATGTGTATGTACCTGTTTTTTTGTTTATATATGTATAGTATTTCCACATGATAATCCCATCTGAAATCAAGGTTACACAGTCTTTTTAAAGGCACACTTTGAGGTTCAGTTTTAACATCCTACAAACAAATGTAGTTGATATCACCCAAAAAGTTAGCATGGAGGCTGCAACTGAAATTGTTTCCTGGCCACGTTTGCTGATTGAACGTCCTTATTGAGCTTCAGCAGTTTAAATGCTTTTGGGAAAGACTCATGTCACGCCCGCCCTCGTCCATAGAGTCTGAAGCAGTTTGTAGTATTTTAACTACTTTGTTGAGTTGAGTTTGATTTGATCCATCTGCCTGAGGAAGAAGTGCAATGATGTTTTTGACTACAACTGACAGCTGATCTCATCCCATAAATCTGCAAATAATAATCATCACTCCAGCAACAGAGTAACATTATTAATCATATTGTCCAAAAGCCTCAGTAAATCAAACTGTCTTTCCCTTCTTTCTTGGAGAACTGTCTGGCGGTTTCTGATTACAAGAAGATTTTACTATGAAAGAAAAGGTTAGGGACTCCTGAGGTGGAAGGATATGACTCTGGTGCTAAGGACAATTTGATTAAAGTGACTCATCGCACACGTGTTTTTTTTTCACTTTTGGCTGATTAGACCTGCTCTCAGGACTGCGTGGCTGTTTACAGATCAAACTAGCCCCAGTTTGTGCCTCTCCTGTGTGAGACATGTCCCTCCCTGGTGGTCCTTCAAAAACCAAGTATTATGACATACGCAAATATGAAGTGATGGAAAGTAGCAATTCTGTAAATTTTTGGTCATACCTTACTGTGATGACATGCACTGATTGGAATCAACCAGGGTTGCATAGTCCAGACAGTGGCTGCTGGTAGCCAGCCTCAAGCAGACTTCAAATGATCATCAGTCATGGTGGAACGGTATTTGCACTTAATATTCATTATGTGGGAAAAGGCTGTCTCAGATAAATAAGTAGAGCCGAATAATGCAGTCAAGAAGGTAGCACATTTCCTCATGTTTGGGTACTTTTCTTCTGTGAGTAAGTTCCAAAACTGTCCATGAGCCCTGGACTTCAGCTGAATGTCCGGCAGTAGTGTCAAAATCTCATCCTCCACTCCAGACGAGTTCAGCAACAGCGTTATAATTTTTTAATCACCTCAATATCTTCCCGAAATGTGCAGCACATAAATGTAGGGAATGGCTCGAGTAAAGCAAAGTCTTGACAGCGTTTGTCAAACTCTGGCAGACACTTGTCAATCTGCTCTGTGTAGCGCGCACTGTCAAGTTGCGCACACGGCTTCCGTTGCGTCTCCAGCTCTGACGCAAGGTTTTGGAAGTTCCCCAAATCACGGCGCTACAGCTTTAGCTTCTGTAGTAGACATAAATTGGGAGGCTAACTAATTAGCTCGCCGGAGTTGTGCGGTTGACCGCGCATACGTGGTGACCCGTGTGTTAGAAAAGATGTGATCTCAGACTGGCTGCCCTGTATGTCAATCAAGTGGCAAATGCCATGAGGACATCTCATTTTTTTGAATGCATGCGATCTACCCGCAGATATTGGGCACCCCTGATAAAGACTAATGTAAATGTGAGCATTTAATAGGCATTTTCCACAGAAGGAATTTTGACTAGCTGTTTCGGGTTCAGGGTCACTTTCACTCTGTCATGGCTTAATGGGCAGCTTAAATAACACTGAGACATCATTACTGTTATCAGTAACACCTGTGCTTTTCCTGCTATGATGAGTCCAAAAATGTGTGCAGTGGAAAAGGCCTGTTTGCAGAAGGAAATGTCACTTGCAGCTACCATCTTTTTTGGGGGGGATAATGAGACGGAGTTGCAATTGGAGAATCAGATTAGATTATTTTGATACTGGATATACCTTCTTTTATTGTTGATAGACAACCTTCTCGACTTTAGAGAGATAAGTATGATTTTAATGTGACCCTGCTGTTGAACCTGTCTGGGCAATACAATATACACATTAGGCCTGTTTGAGATGAGCCGTGCCTGCGCAGAATCGATCACCGGCGATTGCCGCACAATGCATGGCGGTTCGATTTGTGTCCGACTTGATCCTGACTTGCTCTGACGTCCTTGCTCACGTGGGCAACGATAACCTCTCGAGATCGAGGCATCAGCAGTTTTCAGAGCCAGGTGCAGTTGCTCTCCACTGACTGCAAGACCCAGTGCATGATGAGAAACGCCTGTCTTTCGTATGATCAAAGAGCTGATTGGCTCTTAGTCTTGACAACAAACGTTTTGTAGAAAATTCAAATTTTCTGTGTAATTGTAATGTTTAATTCTATATTGTTGGCTATTAGTCTTGTGTTGTGCAATGAAGGTCAAATCTTTTAACAAACATATCCTTCGCAGTTGATAAAATGAATAATAATCAAGGTTATTCATACAGTTCTTATCAAAACAAGCAGCAATTACTAAGTGCTTTACAAGGCTGAAGAATAAAGGATAGAATACAATGCAGATACATTTTTACATATACATATATACTGTGTGTATATATATATATATATATATATATATATATATATATATATAAATTGTGGGAAATTTAATGTTTTTGGTGGACTGCACTCACGGAGGAGACAACGGGCTGTGACCTCTGAACCCAAAACAAAAACAAAAACAGCTGAGGCAAAACGGGAAAACAACCGCGGCAAACCCCACGATGACGGGATGCTTTGTTATTAATGGACAATGCATAGTCAGAATCAATGTAATTAACATAATAACAACAACAAACTCGCATAAACCAGTCACATATATTTATGACAACAAAGCATGACAAATCAATCCAGCAACACTGCAGCGCTAACATGCGTATTCCGCCGCACACTAAAGAGCACGAGCCATTTAAATATTATTCACATCAGAGGGACCAATATCAACCACATCATAAAAACGACACGATAGAAAATCTAACAGTAGTGACGCTACTGCAGATGTAAAAACAAAGCAATTCACTTACCAAAGCTGCTGTTCACTTAAAGACAAAGTCCATCCTCCTTTCTTTGATTACAAAGAGTTTAATAGAAAATAGAATCTAAAATATCATAACTTCTCTTACATATGTTTCAACCTGAACTCTTACTAAACACTAGATCTAGCTAGCTTTCTGTTTGACAAAAGTCAAGCTGGCCCACTGACCAATCACGGCGCACGTTAATACAGACGTACTTAGCAGGCTACCTACAGCAGTGGCATGTCAAAGAATATGCCCAACATGTCAAACTAAAGATCTGATTGGTTGAAGACTATGACAATCAACAGTATCGTCTCTATTTACTTTAATCTGCAAAGTCTACCTGGAGGGCATCGGGCCTCTCTTCTTACCTAGAGACATAGGGGCTAAATCTGATTGGATAAAAGCTCTACTTAAAACAAGCTGTGCTGGAAGCAGCGCTGCAGGCTGGAAGCAGAGCAACTGAGGAAGACAGGAGCTGTGCAATGAGAAAATAAGCTAATGGGAAATTATAAAATAGCTATAACTTTGTGATTATGTTTAGGCCAGCAGAGAAGGCTTAGCTGACCCTGACGGCCCACCACTGATATATACAGTATGTGTATGTTACTTCAAACTATCTGAAAGGAGTCTGAAAACTACAAGTAGCAAACAGAGATGGGCAAAAATACATCAAAATGTATTTTGATACAAAATACAAAATACCCCTCAAATAAATCTATTAAAATAAAATACAAAATACTGGTGGCAGAAAATGTAACAGAATACAATACATGTATTTTGTATTTAAAATATAGGAAATACTTTTGTCTGGATTTTCTGTTTTCTCACAATTTGGCAGAGCATTCAGGTTTGGGCTATATAATGTACACAAAGCTCTGGTGAACCCCACAAAAAGGAAGAACAGTCACAGAATGTCAGTGTAACTAAGCAAAGCTATTAAGACAACAACTTGATTGATTATATATATATATATATATATATATATATATATATATATATATATATATATATATATATATATATATATATATATATATATATATATATATATATATATATTATTAATGGGACTTAACGGCCCATACACTTTGGCTTTGTACCAACAAGAAAATATTCATCACAATAGCATCACACATTAGGCCTATGTATACTATAAAAGCAAAATTTAGAAGAAAACCAGTTGTACACAGGTAAAGAGCCTAAATAAATTACTGTACTGAGACATGTTGTCCACCTGGCCAACTGTAGAATGTATGACCTAATAAAACTAAGAATGCTTTCATAATATGCCTTTTAAATAAAATAAATTGGAAATTTAATGTTTTTTTGTTTTTTTTAACAAATGGACATCTACTGTCATAGCCTGGCTAACTGTGAACTATATTATCTGCCAGTAACTGATATGGCATTATGACATTCACATTGAGAAGATACAGCATAACTTGTAATACAGTGCAAGATTAGATGGTCAGACGTCTCTTGATAAGGTTATCATGAACATACAAGCTCCCAATCTCCCTCTTCCTATAGTTAGCTACTCCACTGATAAGTTAACTTGCTAAACACTGGCTATGCACTAGCCTAGACAGCATGCTAGCGTCATTAGCATGTTAGCATCGATTGCTAGCTTGATATTATAACCATCACCATGTGTATACAATCGGCTATGTAGCCAGACCCAGACATAAATTATACATCAAGCTAGTTGACATCTGTCACACTCAGATAAAATATTTACTTTGACAGACAATCCGTTGAACTTGAAGATCTGAACACTGAACTCGTGAACTATTTTTTGATTCGTGGAGAAAGTATTTTGAGTATTTTAAATACAAAATCACTCCACTCTAAAGTATTTTGTTACAAATTGCGTTAGATTTTTTATCGGCCCTATCAAATACAAATTACAAAATACTCAAAAGTATTTGAAATACGTATTTCAAGTACAAGTAATAGAAATACTGCCCATCTCTGCCTACAAATAGGATCTAACAGGATGTAACTATCTTTGTTTTATGTTATTTGAAAGCTGATGGAAAGTGTACAATTTAAAACATTTTTAATTTTTATTTCAATGCCCCCTGATCTCGTCCACTGTCCAGGCGAGGCGCAGTTCATCTGGAATGAGCCTGTTTATGGTTGTTGGAGATTGGTATGAAACCAATGAACTGCCAGCATAGGTATACCCTAAAACACAGGTGTGCCGAATCCAGCCCGCGACGTCATTTTATGTGGCCCGTGAATCTGCCAGCAAAAAGAAGAAGAAAAAAAATTCCCCCAAAAAGAAATTACAAAAAAAATATGAAAAGTTAGATTTGATAATAAAAATATCCCCATGGTCGAAATTATGAAATAGAAAGTCGAAATTATGAGATAGAAAGTCGAAATATTGAGATAGAAAGTCATAATTATGAGATAGAAAGTCAAAATTATGACACAACAGTCATAGAAGCTGCTCTTTGACTTAGGTTACCCTACATTTGACATAGAAATGGATTGTGAGTACATTGAAGACTACTTTATGATACAGATGAAATCTATGGTTAAATCGGTGCATTTTTGACAAAGTGCATGCTAACATATGTGAGCAGGTGTGCTCCGACCAGATACAGACTTTTACAAATGTCAGTTAGTGAAGAAACACCATCGCAGACCGAGTTCAGGAACTAGCAGGCAATCTGACAACACAGCTAGCTGAAGAGACGAGCAGGTACTTGTCTTTTTCATTAGCTGTTGATGAAAGCACGGACAACACGGATACAGCGCATCTATCAATGTTTATAAGAGGCTGAAGGCAGACTTGACTGTCAGTGAGGAGCTCTTGGATGTAGCTGCATGAATGGGACGACAACGGGGAGGGACATTAGTGATGCAGAGAGGTGACAATAGCTTTGAACAAAGTTAATGTAATAACTTGTGTTTGATGATATTTGTCTTTGTTATTTTTTTTAAAAGTTTGATCTTTGATAGAGTAATGTGGGTTTCTTAACCCTAAATTAAAAGGATTTATGTTATAATAACAGAAATGTGT
This sequence comes from Cebidichthys violaceus, assembly GCF_023349555.1. NCBI lineage: Eukaryota > Metazoa > Chordata > Actinopteri > Perciformes > Stichaeidae > Cebidichthys > Cebidichthys violaceus. The sequence continues at coordinate 9,889,265 of NW_027176296.1, forward strand.
TTAAATATATTTTTACATTTATATAACTGCATGTACAATCTTTTTACACTTGAATAAACAATAACCAAATGCAGAGAGAGTTATTTAACAATATGTTAGGGAGTAGTTACATTTATACAGTCTTACAACAACCGGCCCTTTGAGGGCGACCATGATGCTGATGTGGCCCAGAGTGAAAATGAGTTTGACACCCCTGCCCTAAAGAGAGGTCTAATTAGCCAGAATAACAGGAAACATCTGTAAACCAATCAAATTAAAGTAGGTCCAGTAACTAGTGGGGCACCCTGACCTACATATACAGAGAGACAGGTTAAAAAACAGACGTACAATAACAGACAGAGAAAAAAACTGTGAGTCTGAGTTCATTCAGGAATAGAAATCTTTCTAAGTCTAGAATATTTCCTAAGTAGTGTGGTGTGTGTGTTCTTGCCTGTCTGTATAGTTACTGTATGTTTGCATCATTTTCAGTAGGATTTTGAAGCAGTGAGAAACGAACAGAGAGGAGAAAGAAATGAAGGAGGAGAGAGACAGATAAACAAAGCTCGCTACGTTTCTACTGATTTTGTGACACGTTGATGGCAACATTGACAGATATTTACTTCATCTGCCCCCAAATCAAATCTGAACAACTACAGTAAAGAGACTCAGAGAGAGCGACTCACTGAAAGGACAAGCTATGTCCTGTTTCCATTATCAGACAACATGAAAGCATTTTAAAATGCAATCAACTAGCCCATAAGCAATGTCTGTGATTGTCCTGCAGCTTCAGACATAACCAGTGTCTATCAAATACTGCTGTCCAGAATCAGGATCAGTTTGATCACTGGATTGGTGAATCCATGTGTTTGGGATTTTTATAATGTGTTTGGCTCTGACATTTTAGAGACAAAGGACTTAAAGCCATTAATCTCACATTTTTCAGTCATCACTGACTCTCACAAATTGCATTATTTCGAGCAAACTTCCCCTCGGTTGTCTTCCACAGGGCCACTTTAGCACCACTGTTGTCCCCTGCGACTGATATATTTTTATATATGACATATTTAGATTGTTAATACATTTTACAGTGGTAGCTTAAAGAGGGTCACACATGATGATTAATTCGGCAAAACCATTGATTCTTTAACAAGGTATTTAAGATAAATAAAAGGCCAGTAGTCATTTTGTCAGTTACATAAATGTAGTGGAGTAAAAAAGTACGATATTTGCCTCTGGAATGTAGTGTAGTAAAAGTATTAAGTAGCTCAATACTTAAGTAAAGTACCTCAAACTGTAATTAAGTACAGTACTCCAGTGAGTGTATACAAAGTTACTTTCCATCCCTAATTATCTCTGCGCCTGATTCTGCCGTATGAAGGTGAGAACATGGTGCCTCTCTATCAGGGCTGACAGAGTGCTCACCTCATTATTTCATGAGGCTGAATCATGTTGTGATTAATATTGCACTAATTGTGCTCCAGGACGAACATAATACAGCAGGCTATGGAACAAAGGGCTTTTATTTTACCGCTGTGCAGTTTCTTTGTTTATATCATCGACTGTTACAACAACAAAACACAAGTCCGCCCACAAACACTTTTTTTTTGTATTTGATTTGATGTGCAGAAAAAAAAATCAAGGACAGAAATGAAGGAAATAAACTCACTTTATGTTGGTTAAATAAAAATTCCTTTATTGTGATTAATGAGTTGGTAAATGCTTGTTCCTCCTGTTGACAGTGGAGACAATCAAACTCTGTTAAGAATCAATATATTTTAGATCAGGACAAGCCATCAAAACCCTTCACTGAAGATCTAAAAATAAAGCTGCAGGGGCGGAAATCCACCTGACAAGTGTATGCGCCTCTGCATCTGATATCTGCCAACAAAAACCCACTCGACTAATAATGACTAAAGTTTAGAGACACAGACACTTTGCAGCAATTTTTGTGACAATCCATCAAACGGTTGTTGAGATATTTCAGTCAGGACCAACTGACAGAATGTCATTACCATCCGTATAACCAGGCTGCATAACATAGCATAGCATAAAACAATGTGTTTTGTCCTTCAGTGATGGTCGGTTGGAGTTTTGTTTTTACTTGAAGTAGTTAAATTTGACTTGGAAATAAATCAGGACTATTAATGTATTTAAATGTAAGGCTTTAATTCCAAAGAGGTCTTATCTCCATCAGCTTTATTTTAATTTCAGACAAAAAACTAGTGAAACCCTCCTCTCCTTATTCTAATTTCCTTCCTTCCTTCCTCCCCTCTCCTCCCATTTCCTTTATGTTCATCTCCTCTTTACTTTCCTCTTTGCTCTCCTTCCCTCTCCTCTCTTCTTTCCTCGCCGCCTCTCCTCTCTGCTCCTCCCCTCTCCTTTTCTTTCCTTTCCCTTTTGTTTCCTTACTTCTCATTTCCTCGCTTCCTCTCTCCTCTCTGCTCATCCACTCTCCTTCCCTTTCGTCCCCTCTTTGCTCTCCTCTCCTCTTTCTCCTCCTCTCCCCTCCTATGATTAGCTGCAGCTCTGTAGGTTACCATAGCACCCAAGAGAGAAAAAGTCAACCCACACAGTCTCCTGCCTTACCACTCATTCTCTTCCTCTCTCTCTCGTTCTAGTCTGCCATTGTCTTTCCTCTTGTTTTCTCCCTCTCTCAATCTACCTCACCTCTCTCTCGCTGTCCTTCATGTGTCCTGCTGTTCTCCTCACCAAGACGCCATAATACTGTTAACATCTCACGAGGAATTTTGGACATATGTGTTCACCTGAGTGAGTGAGTGAGTGTGTGTGCCGGCTTATATGCATAGATGCTTGGTTATGAATATGCAGCTATGTTCTGCCCAACATGATAACTCAGCCTCACTGTCCGCCCACACACGCACATACACGCACATACACACACACACACACACAAACAAACGGGCGCAAACTCACACTTCGCAGATCCACAGGAGAGAGTGGGCTCTGACTGGGCCCTCCAGACTCTCCAAAGTTATTGACAGTTGCAAGCTAGAACAAGTCGCTAATGTGTGTGACATCTTCCGTTTTCGGTGTTTGCTTGTTGTTTCTATCGAGTGCTTTCTGAATAGCGAAGTGTTGGTAACTGCGTCTGTGTAATTGCTGACACGGCATTCATTGCAAATTTGGTGTGCGTCATTGTTTGTAAGGTTGGTGTTTGTGTGTGTAGAGAGAGAGAAGAGAGAGAGAGAGAGAGAGAGAGAGAGAGAGAGAGAGAGAGAGAGAGAGAGAGAGAGAGAGAGAGAGAGAGAGAGACAGACAGCAGACAGACAGACAGACAGACAACCATTAACCAATTAGATGAGGCGGTTTGGAGTTGCGATTGAATGACGGTTATTGTGTCATGGCCAGTTTTTACGTGGACGACATGCTTGTACTATATGTGCGTGAGTGATAGTCAGGTGAATTGTCATAGCCCAACATCACATTTTTTTAACTTATGCAACATACAACAGCCTCTATATTAAAAGGGAGACTCCCCCCTTTTTACACATCAAAGTCCATTTACAGGTACTACTGCGTTGTAAAAAGATGCGGAAAGTCTGACAGATGTTCTCAAGTCACTCCATTGAGTTCTGTTAAACATAATGGAAGTGAGGGGAAAGAGATGAAAACAGGGGGAGGACAAAGAATTAGAGGAAAGGTGTGAGGTAAAAGAGAGTAAACCAGCCTGCTCTGGCAGTCCTTCCAATGGTATTCCCAGTGATCTTTCAGAATACCATCTGCTGTCTGCTCCATTCAGTATTCACTGTGTTAAATAATCTATGTGGCCTATAGCGATCAGCAGGAGGCTTCATTGCTGATGATCATTGGTTAAATGTTGAATTTTTTTAATTTGGGCAGTTCTGGAAACAAAACGCATGCAGGTATCAAAATTTCAAAAAAAATTGGCTTTATTTTTATGAGGAAGGTTAGACCTAAAGGAAACAACACGCTTAGTGAGAAACACTATAAATATACCTTTCAATCACATCATATCATTTGTTTCTTTTTCTTTGCCACGCATTTCTTTTTCATGGTCACTGTCATTTTTTAGCCTGATTATTAAATGCAGTGACACATCCTGGATAGATTCACTGTAGGCCATGAAGGCTTATGCTGTTGGTGTTTTTAACAGCAAATGTAAAAAGCGCTGTGAGGTGGCGTGGGCTGTCCTTGGTCAGAATGTTAATGGAGCTTTGCTCAATTGTTCAGCACAGACAAACACAACAGGTATGGGTAGGTAGAGAGGAAATATGTGTAGTCAAATCCAGCAGCTAAGTTGAAGACACAGCTACTTCTTTGCTGATGTGTTTAAAGTTATGTGCATGCATGGAGTGTGTGAGGGCAGGAGTTAGGGGTTACAACAGGTTACCAAAAACAGCTTCTGAACATGCAGCTGAAAGGAACCATGAGGGATTTGTGTGGGCAGTTGTGAGTCATGCGGATGACAGTTGTGTGAAGTTTATTCAAATTTACCACTGTTGTGAATTTGTGTGATAATGAGTCATTAGGAAAAGGTGTGATCATTGTGACAGATTAAAGGCTTTACATTGTGTGTGTGTTTCCATGCATGCAGCAGGTGGAGCCCTGGTTCCAGTGCCCAATACCACATTGATTGTAGAAGTTAAGATTAAGAGTTAACAGTAGGGATTTAATTAACATTTAAACAATAGATAACATTACATATGAAGCCTGTTTCCACACATTTCTGATGAATTACTGGTATGATGTTATGAGCAATCTGCTAACTTGTTAGCTGAGTGATCAATGTCTCTGTGGCATCTTTACTTCACGTGAACATGGAGTAAAAGTGGGACATTTGATAGATTGAGCATGTCTGATTTGGGAAATCAAACGGCGTTTTAAATAAATACAGCAGGTTATGGGATATGCTACATGAGATAGGTAGATACAACTGCCTCTCCTCTCTTCATCACACTTTCGCGCTCTGCTCATTAGTTTCCATGGTAACAGAGTGTTGCTGAGCTGGTCGTCAGGCTGCCCACTCAAGCCTGCACGGCTCTCAAACACACACTCATTCACCCGTAGATACACTCACACACAGAGACCTACAAATATGCATTACAGTTGCATTGACTCAAGGACACATAACACAATGATGACACAGTTACATACAGACGAATCCACACACATATACATACATACAGTACACGCTAAACTCATACAAGTGCTTTGTTGTTTCAAGGCTTTCATACTGTGAGAAGGCAACCCTTTGAATGCGTTCTTGGGTGTGAAGTTTTGTGTGTTCGTCTATATATTTCCCCCAAAGAGACAAAGGTCTTTTGGAATGGTAACGCCAGTGGTGAGATGCTGGCAGCCGTGTGGTCCCCAACGCAGACACATACAGGCAGAAATACATTCCTATCAAGAGTTGGTTCTCGGAAGGATAGAAATCCAAGGAGCACACACATGCACAAAACTTAAATATGATGTGTGTGTGGTAGCTAGCCCACTCAGAGCACTGCAGAGACAAAGACAGAAACAGAAATACCAAAGTAGGTTAGAGCAAAGCATTCTGGGATAACAGGATACCCCCTGGGCTTCTGCAAGAGGCTCTTTCTTTCTCCCTCTCGCCGCTTCTAAATTCTTTCTTTCTTTTCACTTTTTTTGTGTTTTACATTCTTTCTCCTCACTGATTTCATCGCTGTTTTTGGCATATCTTTCTGAGAGTTAATCTCTGCTTTCATTCATGTGCAGAAGAGAGAAAGTGAGAAAAGAGGTAATCCCCAAATATACCACATGAAGATGTTTTTTTTAACAGACGCAGAGTCTCAAAAGTTTCATTTCTAAATCTGTTGTAAATGTTGTTACCTTTAGCTTGGTGAGATGTCTTCCTTTCCCTGCTGTATTTTACATTCATATGGCTGTTTTGTAAGATTCTTGTTCCAGTTTCTGCCACTATGCGGAGTCAAGACAGACATTATCTCTCTTCTCGATTAAATACTCAAAGAAATGTCTTGATCTTTTATCATGTAATCTCTAGAATTTAATGATCAGGTGATTTCATCATTACAGACATCTTCACTGGAAAAGAAGCATGTTACTTTATGTTTAACATTTCAGAGGGCACCAATAGTGTAAGTACATTCACTCAAGTATTCTTAAGGGCAATTTTGAAGTACTTGATCATTTCCATTTTATGTCACTTTACACTTTTACTCCACTATATTTTCTTTTGCTAACTTTAGTTAGCCTATTAGTTACTTTACAGATTAAGATTATTGATACAAACTCATTATGCAGAATGAGTACCTTTTAACTTTGTATACAGTGGGTGACTGTGGCTAAGTGGATAGCAGGGCTGTCCTTCAATCAGGGGATCTAGCTCCGCTAGTTGCATGTCAATGTGTCCTTGAGCAAGACACTTAATCCCAACATTGCTCCCGTAGCTGTGGCTACGATGTAGAAATGTGATAGAATCTGACATGTAAGTCGCTTTGGATGAAAGCGTCTGCTAAATCAGTGATTCTCAACAATGTTTGTTTTCATATGCTAATTGAGCGAAACACAAGTACGACACCAACTACATGAGATATGGATTTTCTTACATTGAGGACAAAAGAGGGCAAAAACCTCAGTGTGTTTTGTGCAGCGAGGTTCTGGCACAAGAAAGCATGAAGCCGTCAAAACTGAAGCGACATTTGTTGGATCAATCCGCAGCAGATATATATGTCTATACCTCTGTCTCTGACACTATAAGTAGGTGAATTGAAGACATGTCGGATGACATCAAACAACAGACCACAGCTCAATATAAGGCAAGTGGTCATTTTGCATTACAAATGGACAAATCTACAGACATAACAAACAAAGCAGTTTTACTCGTTTACGTGAAACATGTGTGGGACGAGGACATACAGGAACAATTTCTCTGCACAAGAGAACTCCTTACTACTACGACTGCAGAGGACATTTTCATGTCAGGTTCAAACTGCACCATCGTTTCATTAAATACATTTGAGAAGTTAAAAATTTGGGTCGCGGCTTGTCATTATGGGGTGATGGTGGGTCCCGCAGCCAGACCAGTTGAGAACCACTGTGCTAAATGACTGTAATACTTAATCTTGATGCTACTACTTTTTAAGTTGACTAAAGTGAATGCAGGAATTCAGGACTTTTAGTTTAAAAAAATATTTTTATACTGTGGTATTGCTACTTTTACTTCAGTAAATGATCTGAGTACTTCTTCCACCACTGGGGGGCATGTGTGCTTGAGTCAAATCTGTAACAGTCATACATAGTTGCACTGTATGATTGAGCCTCCAGTACTATATAACCATATCTGACCCTAACCTAACTATTTGCCTTATTACACCTACACTACAATTTAGAAGCTCATCCTAAAACATCACCTTGAACCAACCTCCTGGTTTCTGGCGGGGATCCATAACGGCTCACAATGCTGATGAGCTATAATGCTTTAGTGTAGCTCAGGAAATGAAGGTAGTTTTATTCTAATCATTTGACAAGATTCAAGTGAATCTCCAGTAACAATAATGTGTATTGATTTAATCTATATCTAGACGGAGAAGTCCCTTTACATGAATTGCAACTCTATTTTAGTATGGAAATGAGCCGTTCACACCTGTAAGTAGTTGCAGAGACAGTTGAAGGGGAAAGGGATGTCAAGGTGTTAGTATGCACAAAAATAATGTTGTCCGAAGAAGTGTCCAAATAGGCAAAAGTGTTCAGAGTTGTTCCAGTCGATAGCGAGGTGACAAGCCTGTTGTCATATTATTGCTCAAACAAGGATAAGGTTTTGGTCAGTCTTTTCTTTAAGGCTTTCAGGGGGTTGTACTTGCTTGTGCACACAGAAAAAGTTAGGGGAGGTTAGGGAGGGAATTCAGTTTATCCATACTGACATCTCAAATGTCAATTTGTTTCTGTTTAGCGGAGTGGTGAGCCAGTTTTAGACAGTTTAACCTGGCCTTTGAGGATGGCATTTACATGTCAGTGTCAGTTTCAAAGTCAACAACTACAGGATGTTGTTAATGCCATGAACTTTAAACAAATGTTCCAAAAATATCACTGATTTAGTTCCATGTAAAGTAAAATTATTCTCAGAATGGATCAAATGAAACCCAGGGCTGCTTTGTCTAATTAGTGTCTGTTTTTGCTTACTTCAAACTTTTTTTTTCTGCCACCATTGGCATGTGTCAACACGTATCAACAGTTCACAGCAGTTTACTAAAGAAAAAAAATCCACCTTTAACTTCCTTTTGACAGTAGAGCAGATAATAAACTCATTGAAGCGTTTGTAACCCATAAACGTTTACTCATTCATTCATTCATACGTTAGTTTAGTTTCACTAAGTGATTCATTCAATTAATGTCATGCATGTGCTCGTTTCTTCCTCTTTTTCTGTCTGTGTTTCCGGCAGCTGATTGTCGGAAGAAATTATGAAAACAAAGAGATGGACGGAGAGAAAAGAAAGATGGATGGAGTAGAGGGAGAAAGCTCACTGGTTGGCAAATCTGTTAGGAAATCTATTTAGTTGCTGGCTTTATCCCCAGTGCCTGACCATGCCCACTACAACATTCTGAATCACAACGAAACTCCTCAGGGAGGCTTTTTATTCCTCGCTAAAGGAGGCTTAATTAGTAACAGGTTTTATTAGTATAGGCCATTAATAAACAATACCTCCCTTCCTGATTGTCAATACAAATCTCTTTTTTTGTTCCAGTTTAAGCAGGAAAGAGACTCAAATATGGTGCACCACATTTACATCAATTGTTTTCTTGTTTTCTTTTTCTTTTTTTAAATTTCAGGCTGTCAGATTTTTGCTGATGGCTTTGTCAGACAGCACTGTAACTGTAGTGTAACTGTAGCATCAATGCATTACTTCTCTTTGCTGCCTAAATGAGTGGGGACACAAAATATCATGCTCCAATTTATCATTAAAAGGTTTTTTGTATTCAACATGCAATACACTGTAAATCCATTCACCCCGATGAGAGGAAGAAACAAGGGAGTATGGGATCATTGTTAAATTAAAAAGAAAGGAAACGCAAAAGATAGAGGAGAGAAGAAAGGGGAGATGAAAGGAAATAAGACTGGAGAGGGGGAAAAAAAGGAAAGAGGAGATGAGAGGAGGAATCACAGGCAGTATGGGACCATTGTAAATTGCATTGCCTTGGGCGACACTCTACATGCATCCCTCCTCACGTGGCTCTTGCCCCTTGCCCTCCCATCTCCTCTTCCTCCTCCCTCAATATCTTCTACTCTTCATGCCCCTCCCAATCTAAGGCAGTGGCATGCAGATGATGTGATGTATGGATTGTTTTCTCTCTGTGTCTCGTCTTCCCATCTCATCAGTGATGCACGAGAAGAATGCATGTGGCTTTTTGCCTTACATTTGTGTGTGTGTGTGTCAGGGTCATCATGTAGATTGTGGTGTCATTTTGTGTGTGTGTGTGTGTGTGTGTGTGTGTGTGTGTGTGTGTGTGTGTGTGTGTGTGTGTGTGTGTGTGTGTACGTGTATATGTGTGCCTCTGTGTTTCTCTGTGTCAGCGTCCCAGAAATGGCGGACCTGAGGGAGTTGTGCTCCACTTTCACTCCTTTTATTAATTCACCCTTCGCTCCCACACTGTTTGCCAGGATGGACGGGATGGAAGGAGAGAAAAGGAGAAGGAGGACAAGTGAATGAGTTCAAAGGAGAGTCGAGAAAGATAGTGAAGTCATTTTTTGTTTCTCTTGCATTCAGCAATTATAGTATATTACGTCAAAGTTAGACATGAGGGTATGGCTTTTAAGCTTTTAAAGACTCTGAATATTGTGGTTATTTTAAAAGCAACCCATTTTCATTTCCAATCATTCCTCACGTCATTGAGAGACTGCAGCTTTTCATTGTGCCTCAACGTGAGGCTTTGTTTCTTTTTTTCCACAGATAAGAACAGGGTGGAGCAGCCAACAGACTGTGGGTGGGCAGGAGAGTCAGCATTGAGAGTATTCAGAGAGAAAAAGACCTTGTCTGTGGGAGCTTTTTAAAACTGTGAAGGACCATAGAGCAACTTTCTTCCATTCATTTGTCTGTTCCTCCATTTATTTGGTGTAAAATTTAGAGATTGTAGGGACACGTTCAGGAATGATGCTTGCTTCAAAGCTGCAAAGTTTGTTGGGGACCTCCGTAATTACTTTTACCTTGTGCATTGGTGGAACTTATGCCATAAAGGCTTTTACCCCTAGTATGTGTAAATTTGTTTCCAAGGACCATTGCTGTAGAACACAAATCTGGGCCCCATACATATGCAACATCCTCTTACCCTTTCAATACACCCATCGTCACGCCTGTAGAAATAAATGAATCACAAGTAAACACATGCATCTGGTGTGGTTAACGGGGTAATATGTAATTAAGTGTTTTTTCATTTTGGAAAATCTGCACAATTTTAAATCTCATATGTTTTTTAAGCTCTCAACATACTGTGAACCTTTCACAATCAGGTTTTTCCAAAAATATAGATCATTATTCCATCAGTTTTTTAAGCTCTTCTTGAATTTGTTTGTAATTTTTTTGAACAGGTGGTCTGTTGTAGCATGAACGTAGCATAATAAATCTTTAAGGCACAATCAAGATGTCTACAAAAAACAATCCCCATGAAAACATGGGGATTAGAACTAGCTCTGAAACTGGACTGACTGGTCCTAATGCAGGTAGCAATGCTATACCATCATACGAACACTACACTGATAACAAGTGTGTCTAATTGAGCTCAACATTTATAGTGATTTTCGTATAGGCTGATCGATCAAATAGTACATTCACTTCCCACCAGTAACCAACATCTGGAGGATGGAAGCATTATGGGCCTGAGCCCATCTTCTTATTTTTATTTATCACAAATGACACCATGCCTGTGAGAGATTTCGAGGACTGTAAAAAATGAATCCCTCAAGCGATGAGTTGCATCAGCCACTATGACAGTAGAGAAGACTGCTATAGCAACAGTAACAATACAAAAACAAAAAGTTACAACAGAGATACCAAAGAGTGATAGTATACAGAATGCAATTTTAGGCTGCAAAGGGGCTTTTGTTTTGAAAGAGAAAAAAATAATTGACAAGTGTTGAATTGCCTGTTGGAAAGGAGAAGCTGAGAATAGGCTGTGACTATTTGATACAGTTTATTTATATACAATACTTGTGTGTGTGTGTGTGTGTGTGTGTGTGTGTGCTGGTATCTTGGCTAACCCTCTCTCTCTAATCATAATCATACATTCAACACAGGCCTTTGTCTCCATATCCAACGTCACTATGACTCATGCTGCATCGCCATGGTGACGAGCATCCCCACATTATTGGGTGTCATTTGGATTGCTTGGACAGACAAACTGACACACATGCAGGCAGCTGTGGTTGTTATATCATTGTTGGTTCAAGTTTCTGTTCATCTCGGCCACGAGTGAAAAATGATTTTATATTATCGAGCAGTAATTCCATTTCATTTGTGTTCTGTAGAGATTTAGTTTGGTGTTAATGAACTGACTGTAAACAAGGAAGAACGCTGTGTGAGTTCTGTGCTGAGGGCACAAGTAGTATGGAGCACCTCACACGTGTGAAAAGAAACAAGTGGTGTGTAGTTTGTGCTGTAGTTCACATTAATGTAATATAAAGAGTCCAGTTTTAATAATATTCTCAATCTGTTCTTTCGTCAAATAACACCATCATGTAGTTAGTATGACCAGAGATGATAGTTTGTGTTTGCATGTGTGGAAATTAGTATTGTAGTCAAGACCAAGATTTTTAGGGGTTGAGACCACGTCTAAGCTAGAGTGAGACAAAGTATCATGAACAAATAAGACATATTCAGTTAAACCACAACAAAATAGCAAAAAAAACACACTATCTAGATCTAGATCTATTAAGCTATGTTGAACTCAAAGTGTAATTCCTACATACTATAGAACTGCTATAGATCCAATATGAAGTACAGGGAGCACAAAGCTCAGAATAGGATATTATGCCTAATTAAAAAAACAAAATCAGTTTTGTATTTCATTTCTTTATAAAATAATTTATTTCAGAAGAAAATAGCAAAATTCTTTTTTAAGTGACAAAAGGAAAGATGGTTGGAGTCAGCACAAAGCAAAAAAGCTTTTATTGTAGTTTGGGGATTACTAAATTACAATATATCCAGATTCTTACTGTTAATATTTTCACAGTTCAGTAATCTTTGTTTTTGCTGTAATCAATAGGCTACATAGTTTTAATATTCTTGCTAAAAACAGACTGTATATAAAGAAGTGGAAGTAGTCACTGTGACATCACCTATTGATTTGTGGACTAAGGTTTTGAAGCATCAAGTTCGTCATTTTGGCCATCGCCATCTTGGTTTTCTGCAACCAGAAGTGACATGAGAGGGTGGGACAACCAAACATAAGCTGCAAATGTTAGCATGTCCAGCTCACCGCTTACTGTAGTAATGTTGCGTTACTTTCAAAGCCAGAGAGCATATAATATGCATGTCATTTCTAAAAAAAAAAATGTATTGCATTATAGGTTGTATTAGGTTTCAAGCAACATTAGCAGCACTTTTCAGCTATTTTATGGTTCGGGGAAGAAAAATTCAAACCTACGAATTTCTTCCACCATTATTATTGTACACTGCTCATGTGGTGAGGTAGAATATAAAGCTTGTAACAAATGTTATTAAGGGAGATGGGCCTTAGTAAAGGGTTATTGATTCACAGAAACGTTTTTTCTTTATTGTCTGGTTGCACAGGAAACCTATATGAAGACGGCAAAAGAAGATTCATCGAGAAGACTACTACTGACTGCTTAACCGAAAGACAAACCGACACAAATATGTTCAGCAGAGCTTGGTACCCATAAGGCCTTGAAGGGGCCCAGTGGGTGGGGTTACAAGGAGGCAGAGATGAACCTGACCAACCACAGGCCGTCACCTGGGGATATAAGCTCCACCCTCCACTGATCTTCAGGGTGACTGACAACTGGACCAACGCCTTATACGTTGGCATCTCAACTTTCATTGGCCAACAGTACAGGTAGGAAGCGAGGGGGGCAGGAATGGATGAGCTAAAACTTGTTTGTCTGCATCAGCCGCTTTCCTAATTATCACCCTGAATGTGGAGCTGGAGGACGGGTGATGGAAAGGTGAAGCTGAAGGGTGGGGATGATGAGGTGTGGAAGGTAGAGAATAGGGTGAAGTGGCTAAAGAGGTTTAAGAAAGCAAGGTAAATGGGACATGAATATTACAGTTATTGAGGAAAGAGGAGGCAGTAAGGGTGAGAGGAGGTGTCGACCACATCTAGAATCAAAAGTGTTTATACCCTTTGTCTAATCACGGCTGCATCCCACTGCCTCCCTGAGCTTAATTCACAAATTCTGTCTTTTCTCGTCTCAATGCAGTCATAAAACTGTGGATAATAGCACACACTTTCAGACAGCGTCCTTGAAAGTATTTATGGTTTTTGCACTCGGTTGAACACACAAAAAGGGATTGAAAGTAATTGTGTGAAGTGTGAATCAAGCTTTAGAAGTTATAACCCTACATACTTTCTCACCTCTGCAGCTACACAATTCTGTTTGAAGTGGGTGCGATTTTTGGTTTTTGAAAGTTAAAAAAAATTGTCAGACACAGTCCTTCCAATTTGGATGTTGGATAAGTGTGGGGGGAGGAGGTTTCAGACTTAATTTGCAGCATACTGAGGCTCCCCTGTTCGGGTCAGGCCTATGTTCCCTCAGCATCTATGATTCTTTTCTCATCCAAATTAGACCCTGTGTTCCCTCAGCATCATCAGTGGCCCATGTTAAAATCTGTCTATAACTTTTTGAGATATCAGGCTATCTATCCACTAACAGACAGAGAAGTTAGTAGACGTTGCCTTTGTTGGTTGGGTTGGTTAGGCATGAGGAGTGATATTGGTTATGGCAAAGGTGAGAATATCAAAGTAAGCCAATCAGAGGCAGAGTAGGGCGGGTCATGGCTGACATCATTCTGCATCATAAATGCCCGTTTTCGGGATAACGGGCCATCGGAACAGTAGGCGTTGATCAATTTAATACAGAATTATGACATTGACATTTGAAAGAATCTATTAATCGCTTGAGAAAAAATTATAATTTATTTAGTTGGATTGTATTTATTTGTATCCGAAATTCACAGAAATAAAAACAGGTGTGGAAAAATAATCCTCTGCGAAAATATAAAAAAAGAAGCTAATAAAAACATTTTTTATACGCACAAAATATTTTCATTTGGTCTGAAAAGACCTTAAATTGACGACAGCAGTTGGGCCTTTCATCTTCCTTCTAGAAGCATATGTGAAACAGTGAAAAAAATTTTGAAACAAAGTCAATGCAAAAGAAAACACATAAGAGTAAATTAAATGCCATAAACAAGAATTGGTACCAACGGTACTGTAAAAAAGAATTAGTACAGAAACAAAGAAAGCACAAAATTATAGACTTACTGATAAATTAGTGGCAGCCTCATCGCAGGAAAAGTGTCATCTGTGAAAGAACAACATTAAATCCAGTGGCGGACCGTGCATCTTATACCTGGGCCTTCTGTGCTGTCCTACTAGACTTGAGCCATCTCCTAACAAGCTCATTACGACGCCACAGCTATGGTTATTTGTTTCTAGGGGTGTAATAATACACGTATTCGTATTAAACCGTTCGGTACGAGGCTTAAGAACCGAACAATACGTTTGAATAATACTAGTGCATTTGGAAAATGCAGAAGCTTAAATTGTGGTAAATATAATGTTTTTGGTGGACTGCGCTCACGTAACAGACAACAGGCTTTGTGACCTCTGAACCCGGAACAATAACAAAAAACAGCTGAGGCTGCGGCACCGCGCGTGTCTTCAGGGGGACTAGCTTAGCTTAGCCCCCCTGAAGACACGCGCGAGCTAACTAGCTTAGCGGGGAGCCCGAACGGATTCAATTGTCCGGACAATAACCCCGCGCATGACGGGATGCTTCGTAATTAACGGACAATACATATAGTTCAAATCAATGTAATCAACACAATGACAAGAAAAACTCACAAGAACCATATGACAACAAAGCAACAAATCAATCCAGCAACACTGCAGCGCTAGAGCAGGAGCCATTCATATTATTCATAAAAACGACACGATAGACAAATGAACACTGTAGAAACGCAAAATCAGTTAACTTACCACAGCTGCTCTTCACTTAAAAAGTCCACTCAGGTCTCTCCAAAAGTTTTCAAAAGCACGTAGCTTGTGCTTGTCCTGTCGTGTAGCTCCCTTGGTTAGCGTAGCATAGCTCCAAACAGCTCCAAAAATCAAGAGCTCAGTTGCAAATGAAATGCATTCTTAGCCATAAAATGTGCAACGCTTCTCCGCGCTGTCAGCCAGAAATACCGTTGGTACATATCCTTTTCCATGCTGGGTCAGGGCTGCTAGCTGGGGGCTTGACCGACCCTTTGATATGATGTCCAGCTTTTCTGGAAATGTCCTTCTCCAGAAATCCATTTAAAAACACTAAAAATGTCATGTCAATGTCATAACTTCTCTTACATATGTTTCAACTTGAACTCTTACTAAACACTAAGATCTGCTTGCTAGCTTTCTGTTTGACAAAAGTCACGCTGGCCCACTGACCAATCACGGCGCACGTAAATGCTGACGTACTTAGCAGGCTACCTGGGTAACTCTGGCACGTCAAAGAATACGCCCAACATGTCAAACTAAAGATCTGATTGGTTGAAGATGATGACAATCAACAATATCGTCCCCATATACTTTAATCTGCAAGGTCTACCTAGAGGACCTCGGGCCGCTCTCCTTACATAGAGAAATAGAGGCTCTGATTGGATAAGAGCTTTTTTCCTGATTCAACAACGGCAGGATGTCAGTGATGACAGGAGGAGCATCTCAACGCTGACAGGCGACACATCATCATGTGAATTTCTCGCCCAAGTTAAACTTGCGCCTGGCAAGAATTTACATTTCCTCGCGTCCATTCCCGTCTTTGCATTGACTTTGTATGTAATCTACTCCCGCGAAAAAATTTGTGCCGCGTTTGGTGTGAACACAGCATTAGAATGTTGTAATAGCAATATTAGCCATAGAGAGCTAACATAATGGCTAGCTTGGTTAGCACTAAACTGATCGCAGAAAAACAAATCATCACAAAGAGCATCTACCGATAAGGCTCCAAAACAAGACATTTTAGGAGAATATAAAAAATATGTCTCTCAATATTTGTTTGGTCCCAGATCTGACAAAAGACTGGATGTAATTATGTCAGTTTAACTGCTGCTAACAACAGAAACCACCGCTGGTGGCAGAACGGACATGCACACATACACAAAACACACACACATTGCACAACAGGGTTTCCCAGCCACCGGCAGAAACACTGCAAAGAAGAAGAAGAATTTAGGGCTCTACGATTTATGGAAATCATGTTCCTAATGTAATGTGAATGAATCACCAAGCTGCTATTGTTCCCCCTGATTCCTGTGACCGACGTCATACCATGTGATGATAAGCAGCACAAGCATGCAGGTACTCTGGTGACACTGAAACCGCCGCTGTGGCAGCAGAAGCAGCTGGTAGATCAGTTTTGTTTTATCACATGCGCCACTGAGGCACAGGAGAACATTTTAAACACAAACTAGGATGATGATAACGGTTAAAATCAGACATGCTGTGAAAGCAAAGAGTTAATGCTGAAACAATGGGGATTATCTGTTGTTTGGAACGTTTTTCAGATTAAAATCTGTTAAACAAGGACAAATCTTCTATGTAGACACTTGAGGAAAACACTAAAACGGTACATAATTGTAAGCATTAATGCGTTTGGCTATAAAGTAAGCACATGGAGTGCCCAAAATTTAAAAGGTTTTGGGTTTAAAATACCTGGGAGCTACGGGGAGCTCGGCTCCCCTGAAAGAGACATTAGTTTCCCAGGAAGCTTCATTTGAACAATTTATGAGAGCTCTGAAAAATTGTTGAATTGAAAAAGTTTTGGTGCCACTGCTTTTTTCTGTATTATTTTTATTTCCCTGCATGTTACAAATGTGATGTTTCAATAATATATATTTGTAGTTTGATGATGCATATGTAATAAGAGTAGCGTAGCTGCCTTCGGAAATGGTTCAGTACGTAGCGAGTGTACGATCGTTTTAGGGTCACAACTTTGGTTGTGGCTGCTGCAGTTATGAAATAAATGAAAAAAGCCAGTTTAAAGTTCTATCACATTATGGGTGAGAGATCTCACTCAAAAACCAAGATTAAACAGGTACTTGAAAGCATGAAGGAGAACTTGTAAAAGACCAAACACTCGTCATAATTATCCAACTAGCAATCAAACTAACCATGGTGGGCTTATACTATTGTAATATGTACATATTGCTCAAAATATAGACACATTTTCAGTGGAGGATCTGTGAAATGATGAATGGTACTCAACCCGACAGGTACGATTTTTTGCTCTTGTTCTCATTAAATTACAAATGTCAGCTGTGGGAATAAAGCTCATTGCCCACAACGTTTATGGACGGAGATGAGTCTGTCACCATGTTGGATGTCTGACAAATGAAAGATTATTTCCCATCTTGCTCTTTCCACATTCAGAGCAGTCTGCTTTAAGCTAAACAGAGGGCAAGAATCTGTGTAAGTTTTTGGGACTTTAGAACTATGGGTTCTTCCTGTTTGACTTTTTCTGAATGAGTATGCTGTACCCTCATGAGTTTTGGGGCTCCCAACAAGGAATTAAAAACAGAGTAATTATTAAACCGTGATCTTCGCTTAAACACACCCTTTGTGTGTGTGTATGTGTGTGTATATTTTTCAGTGGATGTTTTTTGTAGGCGTACATGGTCATGGCCAAATTGAGTGTAGCACCTCACTGTGTTTCTCTCTCTCTCTCTCTCTCTCTCTCACTCTGTCTACTGTTGCCATGGAAACCAGTCCTCCCTGTTCGCTGAGTCAGGAAAAGGAGGGTATAGTTTGACTGGGGTGGTCCTATCAGAATCACTAGGTGGCATCTCAGACCCATCTACCAAACAGCATCTACCCGTAGCTGTTTGAAGATATCTAATCACATCTGGTGAAGTCACTTTGGAAGACTCTGGTTGGCTTTTTGTTTTTAGGGAAAAGACCTCTCCTTAAGCAGCATTTCACTGATGTCTCATTTGGCCTTGTAGCTCCTATATTTCTATATTCTATAATGTAGGCTATGCCAGGATATTTCTTTTTTTAAAGATCTCAAGATGAAAGATGAAATGGACACTTCAACCAGGAAAACTGCTACATTCTGCTTCTTCAGCAGTGTCCTCACACTCAAAATTGAGTCATCATACATATTTTAACAGCCCCCCCTTTCTTTGCATCATATATCATTCTCCTTTTTTATCTCCATAATTTATATCCCACTGGTGTACACTTTTGAATCCATTCCCGTTAAATGTCCAGACCTTGTGATGTGAAATAAAGGAATATTTCAACATTTTGGAAAAAATATATTTCCCTATTTGGAAAAACTTATTTTGTGTTTATTTTGCCACAAAAATGTAAACGAGTATGCAACTACTTCATCCCTTGGGAACTATGTTTTTCTCATAGAGTCAATGGGGAAGGGACCATATGGTGTGTGCAAGATTATATTAGCAATATTTGTATTTATTTGGGCAGTGCTGCTTTAAATAGCTCCTTTTTGTGGGTGGCATTTGCAATAATGACTCCTTTGTGATTGCAGTTTATTCTCCTGGAGAGTAGAACGTAGAGAACAGTTGGGCAAGTCCATAGTAATTGAAGCAATTCCAAATGAATCCCATGGGACTGTATCTTCAGTCTCAGCTGAACTGAACGGAGCAAATGGCTTTTGTGAACAACTCTTGTGTGATACTTTCCTGGGACCACGTTACAGTAACATCCAAATGAGAAAATCCTATCTTAATCCCACTTAAGAAAGCAATTTAGAGTTTGTTTTACCAAGACAGAAGGGGTGTTGCTAAATTCAATGTCAGTTGTCAGTCCTGCTGCAATGTAGCAATCTGTAAATCACCCTCAATCTGCTGCAGAGGCGACAGATAACTTCATCTGATAGCAAAGACTGACTTCTCCCTGAGCTATTTGGGCACCTTTCACTGCTTTGTCAGGAATTTCAAAGCCATGACTTGCCTCATAATTGCAAACATCTTCAAAATGCTTCAAAACAGCAGAAGGTGTTAATATGTGTTGATGAATGGCCATGTTTGATGTGGCTCACACATTATAATTGTAATTTGATTAAAGGAACAATGTGGGTAAGGTGTAGCTATTGTTATAATTCTGTGATCATGGGGTAATGTGATTATGCACTTAGTTAAAGTAAAAGCATAATCAAATAACTTATTGTTGTTGCTGAGTGACAGTTGCATGAGAAGACACTTGCTGGGACAGGATAAAAAAACAACAACTTGAAAGCCTATTTGGAATGCAGGAGTGTATTGCAGAGCTCATGCATGGAAATAAATAGAAAAGAGGTGCGGAGAAGTCCTTTAACATGGTAGAGAGGGTGGGATAGTAAAGGGCTGGGACAGAGAGCTACCTGCTATTATTGGCTTACCTGCAATCATTAAGGGAATTCCCTGTTTTGCCAGATTACAGGCAACTAGTGCCTGGAAAGTTCACCGTTAAAGTAAAACAAAAAAAACTGTTTTGTCCCACATGGATTTTGGAGTTTGCTCAAATTATTTTCAAGGGTTTGATGAGCAGCAGCGATGAAGTAGAGTCTGTCAACCAAATTTAAAACTGTAGATACTCACCCAAAACTGTATTTTTACCAGGATAATCATCTCAGTTTCAATACTGCTTTCCAGGGAGTCAAGAAGGCAAATAATAGATAGTAAGATAATTAAAACTGTTCAAACAGTATGTTGGTTGAGTGTACTGTTGTCCAGATTTTGTTTACATTTGTTTTCATTTCTATACTAGTTTGTTCCCTTGTAAATCTGTCCAGCTGATAGTGGTGCCATGTTATTGCAGGTTGCTCTTGAACGCAATACTTATTGCTTCAGGTTTTTCCAGGAAATGCATGTCCCATTTCTACAAAGCCTTTGTTGCTGACTTTGTGCGGCAATTAGAGGCCATTAATGAAGCCAACTTGAACAACTCTGTACAGTTATTTTAATTCTGTACACTCTGCTATCATTACCGGTTTTGAAGAGGTTTGTCAGTCTTTATGTGATCCTCTGCAGGGTGGCCTGTAATGAGACATGCAGCTCTTGTTGAATTTGATCTAAACCTGTTTTGTTACCCTCCAGTAGCTTTGGGAGTTGGGGAAGTGAGGAAGGAGAAGTGTTATGTACATAGTGTTGATGATTTCCTTGAAGACTATACGTTTACATTCGTGTAATTTAACAATAGCACCTCTAACACCTTGTCTGCCAACACAATCTTATGGGAAGGCGTATAAATAGCGGGGACATGTACGCGTCACTATCAATGCAATTTAACGCCATGTTGTTACAGAGAATACGCGTCACTATCAATGCAATTTAACGCCATGTTGTTACAGAGAAACATTAACAGCAACAAAACCGCTTAGTTAGGTTTAGGAAAAAGCATCATGGCTGGACTTTAAAAAAAAGAAATACAGGACAGGAAATATACTGGACTTAAAAGTAAAATACACACGGAAACAGCATAACAGGAAAACACATCACTAACATCACAAACTTAAGTTAAAAGAATAGCAACACTGGTCTCAAACATCATTCACTTCCCCTTCCGCTCTCCATAATTCGTCACTCTCACATTTAATATTACATCGCTTGGTCATATTCATGTGGATGCGTTCAACATGGCGTACAAATGACACCAAAAAGCACGCAAAATGACTTACAAATTGTTGTGTCATTCACGCACCAATTGGTGTAACGAAAGCTGCACGTCAGCAGAGCAGCTTCAGTTCTCCGCCTGAAAGTGAATGAGCATACCCCCCCCAAATTTTTTAAAAAAATTGGACAACACATTGGGAAACAGTCATCACCAACAGTGCATTAATGTGCACATACTAACATGATCTAGAATCTACACAGAAGTGTGTTCATCCACGTCACCTCTATCCATCTTCATCTTTCAGTTTGATCCTCTGCTGTCTCCTGTTCCTCTCCCCAGGTGTCCTTTCTTCCTCAGCGATGGCAGAAACAGTCGCCATAGCAACAGAGAGCCTACAGTGAAGTGAAAGAAAAGAGTGAGTGAGAGGGAAAAAAGAGAGATTGAAAGAGGAAGGAGAAAGGGGGAACTTTAAGATTTAAATCTGCGTGTCGTTCTCTCTACATCTGTGTTTTCTTCTCTTTTTGTCTTCACATAGATTGGTTTCTTCCATCTATCCCTCCACCTTCTAATCCCTCTAATCCTTCATCTATTCCTATGTGTCCTTGAGTTAAGGGCCAATTATACCTTCTGGGTCTAAGAAACATGGTTTACACACTACACTTCCTCCTGTGTGTGTGTGCATGTGTATAAGCAGCAAAACTCCTCCTCCATTGTAAACAGGGAAGGATGTGACTCTTAATTGAGCTAAAAAAGTGCTTGTTAGCTGCATTATTCATTTACTTGTTTGAGATGTTATGGGTTGATTTAAAGCAGAGAATCAAAGTCACACAGGGTGTCTCACGCTGGAAGGCTGTTTCATCTTTAGGTGGCTTTCATTATACTTCCAATGCTGCTATTTCAAGTTCCTTAAATGCAAAATCTACTGAAAACTATGATATTCTTAAATAAGTAACAGCGATTAAAGTTTTACTTCAAAGTCAGTGGACATTCTCACCACCGAAATGGAAATGATAAAATGTTTATGGTGTAGGCTTTGCGCTGGAGAAAGAACAAAAGTGTGTAGATGTACTGTGTGTGTGTGTGTGTGTGTGTGTGTGTGTGTGTGTGTGTGTGTGTGTGTGTCTCTCTGTTTTAATCTCATTCATATATTCATCAGCAGGCAGAAGTGCTGACGCAAGTGAGAGGGAGAGGAGGCATGGAAGTGAGAGGCAGAAAGTGTGAGGAGGAGAAAGAAATCCAGAAATGTATCCATCCATCCATCCAGAGTGCTAATAGTGATGTTTGATGTAGACATTAAACATACAACACATAGATGAATAGTGAATGCGGGGGTGTAGACATTCAGAAAAGAGGTCAGGAAAAACCAATCCCCTTTTCTTCTCTTCTCTGAGTTTCAGTTCTATAAGATTTATTTTGGATCAACGGGCAAATAAATCCTCAAATGCGGACCAAAATAACATTAATACTGACTCGCACTGTCCACAAATGTATTTGAGCTTGCAAGCTTACATCACAGTGTACCCGGCTCTCTGCAGTGTCTATCTCTGTTTGCTTTTATGCTGACAACTTAAAGAGAGGAATGAAACAAAGGAAAGTGTACAAAAATCTGATGAGACAGAAAATCAGGCAAACAGCAGAAAACGAAGACATTATGGAAACAAGAGATGAGGACAAGGGGAGGATATGAGATAGAAACTGGAGGATGGATAACAGGATGACGGGACAAATTATTGACCTATGACCACATCAGTCACTACCCATAATTCATCAGGAACATGTCCATACTGTGGACAGCTAGCTGAATCTCATGGCTAACTAGGTGTGACATCCATCGTCTTCTCACAACTGTAAAGGGCTATTGTACAGTAATAACAAGAAGATTACATGCTGGGTACTTAGTGAACATGACATGGAGATGCTCACAGGAAATAGTGTGTGTGTGTGTGTGTGGTGTGTTAATGGGTTAATGTGTATTCAGGCGTGTCTAGTTTGTACATGTGTTTATGTGTGCTTGGAAAGTAATATAACCCATATGCACCCAAACATTATATTTAGTATGATAAGTCAAAATGCAACAACATTTGTTCTGATTGGTCTAAAGTCTTGACATTTGGTATGGATATTCTTTGGGCTAGTACAGGGGAAAATAAATTTCGTCTGGAGCTGCAAAAAGCTATTTGATATTACAGTTTATAAAGTTTTAAATATAGTTATATTATATATACAAAATTATAGTTAGTTGTATTTATGAAAATAGACAAAAAAGACAATTATTGACATTTTATTGCTATTTTACCTGTTATAACAATATCAAACTCTTATGTAGAGGAGAGTTTGCTGCAGTAGTTGAGAAATCGCTCTTTTTCTCTGATCTCCAGCGTGATACTATTCAGCAAATGCTGTGTGTTTGTTTTGGAAGTGTCTTTCTACATTACATTTTTTGCACATATCAAGCGTACAGGTAAGCCGGCATCATTTGCAGTGAATGCAAATTAATATGTCCACACAGAATTAAACTCTATTTTCCTCGATGACTTTTCTTTTTTTGGGATTTATCCATTGATAGTTTACCGAGGGTGGGGGTCTGCAAATCATGATGAGCCACCTGCAGGGAAAGGCGCTTAACAGCAACGTAATAGGATGTGACATTTTAGTTGACAAAATATTAAAACATTTTTTTATTTTCAGTGACACAGTAGAGACACTCACGTTCGCTATTTGATTGGTTCTTAGCAGTCACGACGTGTCCTTCCCCGATTCGTCGCGCCCCTATCACCTGACCCTTACCCAGAAATTCACAAACAACAGACTTGGTTATCTATCGACTACCAGGTTAATTTAACATGGACAACTGATTACAGGTGTTACTAACCTTGTTGTCTTTACTAGCAGCTGTTGTCCAGTTAAAGTCTGCATTTCTGAGGAGGAAACAGCTGTTATTGTAGCGATTAGCGAGCGGCGTGTCCAGGGCGTTATCAGACCTACGGAGCGGCCATCTGAAGTCAGGTTAGCGGCTCTGAGCAACCAATCTACTTTCTGTTTACACCGGCCCCACCCGCGTGCCCAGTATACGTGAATAGTCACGTGATATTCGTTTTCAGGCGTTGTAGTCTGGATGGAGATCGTCTCGAAAATGATGCTGAAACTCCGCGTGGACGGAGATCGTTTTTGTTTGTTAAAACTTTGATTTTTTTTGTATTAGTGTGGATGTAGACTCAGGGACCCGCAACAGTGGGGCTGAAGAGCCGCATGCAGCTCCGGAGCCGCGGGTTGCCGACCCCTGGGCTAGTATGCAACAGTACTTTGAAATGTTTAGATCACATGAAAAGTCATACTTTTACTGTATCAATGGTCAAAGTCAGAAAACGCTAAAATTGTGTTTATTATATGTTTTCCATATGATCTTTTTTGTGTGCATATCATTTATGATCAACTTGATATGAGTTCATAGATACCAAACACCTGATTGTGCCCCTTTTAGTTTCTAAGATACATCCATTTTGTTACCATACTATATAAAGTCATTGGGCACACTAAAACGTCCTAGCATATAGGGATTTAAATTTTTTCGGGAACACACATGCGAGGGGCTTCTATCTATATATTCCACATGAACAAAAGTGTCACAGAACTGGAAGTCATACAGCAGGTGAAAACATTCACTTGAGGAGATGTTCTCTATTAATTTCAATGAGTTTTCAATACACTTTCAGGAAGTGTGTCTGGACATGCACAAGAGCAGAGCCCATCCAGCTCCCGTGTCAAGGCCCATTGGTATACATCTATGCCAAAGGAGCTGACGGGTGAATCAGTGCTCTATGACTAGAGGTCACTATCCAACAACGCCAACAGAAGGCCTTTGCTCACTACTGCAATAGAGCAATGATCCCACTTCATAGTAGATGTCTCAAAGTCTTCTGTAACAAGTAAGGAATAGATGAAGTCAGTTGAGTTATTAAGTCTATTAATTTAGAGATTGACTTAAAATACAAGGAAAATGTAATGCGTTCGTAAATACAGTTTCTCAGAGCACCTATTAGTTTGTGCAAGATTCTCTCCATTGTGTGTGTGTGTGTGTGTGTGTAGCTGCAACACTTTCAAATGAGCAGTATGGATTGAGATGGATGTTGTTTTGAAGATTATACTATATAGGAATAAACAGGACAGTATTTGTTAGGTGAGGGTTGAGCCTGATCTTCTGGTCCTCCTTTGAAGGATACAACCGCAGGGCTGGGATTGAATAAATCTTGCCAGTAAGGAGTAGTTGCTGAGTTATCTTGCTGAGGAGTAAAATGTTGGACAGACAGACGTTAATTGAAGAACGTTCTCTGATGTGCGTTACCAAACACTGCTACATATGTTGAGATGCTTTGCCATCGAGGAAAAAAATAAATCTGTTTTGTGCCAAAGTCAAAGCAGTAACTTTAAAAACCCACAGCTTCTCTTTGCATGCAATTCCTCTAGTTCAGCAGCTCCAGTGCTTAAAGCTGTTGTCTTACTCCTTAATCATCCTAAATACAAGAAGCAAGTCGCCATGGTTTACTGCACTTTTTACAGTTACCTAGCAACACCCATTCACAAAATGCCATATAAGGCATAACGCAGTGTGGAGGCTGAATGTACTCTACGAATTAGAGCGAGGCAGTCGGAGAGGACATTAGAGAGACGTGGCTTTTCAGAGTAAATCAAAAAACAAGTGAAGATGTGTACTGTGTGGTAGAGGTCTCTGAAGAAACATTAGGGGCTCCTGGTAGTTGAGCAGGTTGTAGCTTTCATGTCTGATGACCGCAAAAGGGTCCCGATATCTCAATACCACAATTATTGTCTTTCTTGACAACAGAGATACAAGATAGACAGTCAATTAAAGTCAATGGAGCTGCTTTTGCATCCCATCCTGTGCATTCTCTGTCATGTGCTGTTGCAGCTTACCACGTCATCCAAATACCAGCTCCTACCTGCCATGTGATCCCCTGTACCTCCCGTCTCTCCTCAGCACTTCTCTCCGTTGTCAGTTGGTTATTCAGCCTGCTGGTCAGCCGGCCAAGCAACTAGCCAGCCAATTAGTCATCTCAGTGGGAGCAGACTAAAACCTGGTCTCTTCCCACATTTAATACCTAGCAGATCTTATGGCTTACAATGCAGATGGTAACAAGCACCATGCACAAGACCGCGACATAAACTGCAGATTTTGGCCCCAGAAAAAGAAAATACAACACAGTGATTCATGAAACTGTGTTTCCATGGCAACCGTAGATATTTTATATTTGGCAGGAAGAAGACAGTGGGACAAGACAGCCTACTGTGGGGCTCTGCCCTTGTCTTCTCTCTTCTGCTTTAATCTATTATTGTTGTATTCGTATAGTAGATCATCGTGGCTTCAGACTTGTTGAGGAACAGATTATACAGGCACTCAAAGTGCTTTGACCCATATGCCACCATTTTAAATGTGAATAGATTTATTTAAATTTAAATATTTCCTAAGCCTTCAGTGTTGAACTTCTGTTTCAACCTTTGTTGCAACATTTGGGGACTTTTAAGACTTTTGGTGATGATATTTCTCAAAAGCTGCTTCTGAGAGTTTTTCTGACCAACAATGTTAATAAGTCTGCTTATACAGCACAAAGTGCATGTTGGTGCAGCTGATGCATTTACAGTTGCTGCCTGCAGCAAAAGCTTTTAGATGATCACAGGCGCTGATGGCTCCCCAAACATGCAAAATTTACAAATGTGAAGTTGTTCATATTGTGAGTGTTCATTTACACCATATTATCATTTTTGCACAGTATCTATTTTTGCCCTTTCCAAAAAAGTGAGATTTCATTGAAGAGCTTTTGTTTTATTTTTACATTTAGGTTTATTTTCTCCTAAACTACAGCCTTGATGCTATTGTACAGGTTTGTTGTGTTACATTTCATAGTCATTTATGACATCGTCTAATTCATGAAGGCTTATTACTGGTGTTGTCATGTAAGTGGCGTTGTCCTTCAAAGCTTTAAGTAAAGTGAGTGGAGTTGAAGTGGAGACAGAAGAAATTCAATTACGCAAATATAAGGGAGAGACTGGCATTGATTTATAACTTAGGTACATCATGCAAGGAAAAAGACACATTTCTTCTTTTTCTTTAGGTGCTCAGGAATAGCTCTGGGAAAGCCTTTGCTCTGTGTGTGTGTGTGTGTGTGTGTGTGTGTGTGTGTGTGTGTGTGTGTGTGTGTGTGTGTGTGGCACTGTCCCTCGCTGCTTGGTGATTGGAATGGAGTTAGTGTCCCAATGAATCACATTATGATCTCATATCACTTATTCATAGACCTATGAATTATAGAAACCTCAATGAATCGTTCACCTACATGCAACGTCACATGGTTCATGCATTAGTGTGCATTGTATGAACACTAGTTGCTCTGCTCTCCAGTGGTGGGCAGTATTGTGGGGTTTGGTACGGTACAATGTGGTTCTGTATGGACTGGATCCATCACTACCACGTTCACAGTAGTTTTGCTGTGCTGTCTCCCTTCTGGAAGTGAAATCTGAAAAATCCTGGAACCAATGTGTACTGTTGATGAGTCAATGTAACTAAACCAAAACCACAGAGAAAGAGGTTGGAGTTTTGGTTGATAACTGTTGACTTTTGAGAGATACAACAGATTATTTACCTGCGATCTTCTTATTGAGCTATGTTGTTCTAAAATTTGGTCTCATGTGTTGGACTTGGGTGTTTGACCGAAAACAGCCCTGCTTCGAAAAACAATGTGAGGGTCTACGTTGGTGGGGGCGTGTTGCTTCAGGTATGGGGGGGGCAAATTGAAATTATCTGCTTAAAGAGCAGATCCTAGTCTGAAGGGTTGTCAGATGGCAAAACAATATACAAAGAATTTTACAGCTCTGGTAAGTTACCCACAGCAGCAATTATTTTATATTTCACCACAATGATGTTGAGATGAAAAGAAATACAGCACTCACATGAAGTAATCTACAAGGAATGCACATTTGCATGTATTTGATTGGCCACCCCAGTGCTTTGCCGGATGATGTGGCCTTGTGGTCTGGCAAAGGGTGAGCCAATTGAACTTTTTTGTCAGGTGAACCTCCCTCCGCTACTACTGCTTTCTTCACATGAACATACACATAAGTTCTTTTGGGGCACTAGCTGAAAGGACTGATGCTGGAGGACAGTCTCGAAGACACATGGAGTCCACAAGAATAAAAAGAAGTAAAATACATTAGAGTTCCTCAGAATGTTTTTCTAGCAACACGTTAGCCTCAGACAGATTGAAGGGAAACTTAATTAATACAGATCGCAAAATCAACAAAACATCTCTAATAAAACAGCACCAAACCAATAATGATCCAACAAGGGCATGTGAGGAGTACAATGATTGTGAATATTTGTTTGGTCTCACATCTGACAGAATGTTGGATGTAACAATGTCAGTTAAACAGCGGTTGCTTCTAGCAACAGGATGATAGACCTGTGCACAGAAAGCTTATTAAAATGACTCGAACTTGACCCAAGTGACCTTGATGGTGGCCTCATAATGTGACTTTGCAAAGCTATTCATTCTTTGGCAGGCCTGTACCCTTTTTTTAATTTATTTTTTAACATCTCCCTGCAAATTTGTGTTGCCAAGTGATTTTGGCTAAAGCTCCTTACTGGCTAGAATTGTATTTGTTGCTTGGCAACATTAACTTAGTGAGCATCTTAACAGGAAGCAACTATTGAGGCTTCAGTGATTTAATGACACAACTCTTTTTGTTGGCTCTGCACGGCTGTCAGTTCGCTGCATGACATCCTGCTACCTGCAGGGCACCATCTCATACTCATATAGTCTCTTTGGGAAGCGTGTGTGTGTGTGTGTGTTGAGGATACTAGTCTCTCAAGCTGCTTGTGAATACAAAATTCTCTCAGCAACTATCCTCCCCTGAGACACGCATGTTTGTATCTATATGCTTCAGAACCGTCACTGCCCCTCACCCTTACATTAACTATCACAACTACATGCCTAAACCCCAACCTGACCCGAGTCCTAATTTAAGTCAAACATAACACGTCTAACCCATCAACAACCCTTGGGAGTACAGTGGGAACTGGCCAAAATGTACTCAGTTTGCAGTTTCAACTTGCTATCATAATATCTGCTTAGCTGTGAAGTCCTGGCACTGTGATAACATGAGCATCATTGTTGTATTTCCATCTAACACTTACAGAATAGATGTGAGGTGTTGAGAAGGAGCAGCAATTTGGTTCCAAAAATAGACAAGCTCTCTAAATGTACAGCAGGGCAACCTGTGTTTTATAGCAGGAACTATGCTTGGCTCTCTATACCAGAGCTGCCAAAATAGGACCTGTGAGCAAAATCAGCTGAATCTGAGCAGCCTGAAATAGGACCTGTAGGCAAAACCTGGCTCTCATAGAATGAGTTTGGCCAACCAAAGTGTTACACCAAGTGTAAAATGTGCTGCTTTTCATGCGTTGTGTTTAAATTTGATAACTTCTCACCTGAGTTACTTGACAACAAGGCTCTTATGGGCCTTATTAGTCTTGTAGTGCATACATTTTGAGCAAAATCTGACAATGTTACAGTGTCTGAAAATGTTACAGTGAAAATGCCTTTCTTGAGTTTCTGCGCCTGAAAGAAGAATACAAATATAATCATTTCTTGTACAGTATTTAATTTCTCCTTCACCGTCCACAGTCTGTAATTCTTGAATGTTGGTATTTGGCACCATATGTTTTGACAGTGATTGGTCAATAAATTAAAAATGCAGCAAAGTATTTGTATTCCTATAAAGTTATCAATTAGAATATATATTGTTTTTGATATAACATTTGGGATTAGACTTTAAAGAAAGCAGTTATTAGGAAAAATACATAAAGCTCCTTGTATTGATTCTAAATCACTGTCTGGCCTCTTGTGGCTCATGCTTTATAAAACTGTGGTAACATCCCTGTAATATAGCAGAGGGCCAGTGCAAGAGTGCACAGCTGCATGTAGAAAAACCATGAGGATTTAAAAAAAAAAAAATGTTTAAGGATCCCTCAACATTATACACATTATACAACTCGTATCAGTCTAAACTAAATAAGCAGTCAGTAACAGATGAGACTCACATTTTTCCAAGAAATACACAGGTTTATCCATTTGGACACGAGCCTTTAAAGTATGCTACTAACCAATACTACAATTCTATACTTGTTCTGTTCTATACACCAAGGTACCTCTAAATTGTTACCACCCTCCCATCGATTAAACAGGATTTAAACTTTTTCAAATTCAGTTTCAGGAAGTTGCATCCCTGGAAGTAAAAACTTTAATGTTTCAGTTGGTGTCTTATCAACTATGGATTTGGACGATCCTCAAGGTGACCCAGCAAACAGGGAGGGAGAAAGAGAGGGAGATGACTTGTAGACTGACAGAGTGACCGGCTGGCCAGCTTCCTGTTTTCTCCCAGACTGTTGTTAAACTCAGTCAATCTTGGAGAGTCCCGGCGCTGCCATCTGGGTTTAACTGGAGCTTCATCATGGCTCTGCCAACTGGCACAGATGGCATAAGGATACTATGTCATTTGTTTGAGTGGAGTTGAGCACAGTGGAATGAAGTAGAGCTGAAGGTCCTCAGTCATGTTTAGTTATCAAGTGTCTGAAGTCAGTTTAAAGAGGCTGTATTTAACATCCAGAGCATTAATATAGTAGAAACCACTATGAGCTATATGTATAGTTGAGTAATGTCTTCCTGAGCAGAGAATGAAGGAGCTTTCCCTCCGTGAGTGTTGTTGTTGTTCCAGTGCCGGCGCACCATCACCACGCTGACAGCCGCTGAGAGGCAATTGGAACGCTCTCTCATATCGTGCTCCTTTAAAGTGGCATTCTCAAAGATTTTCATTTAAATAAACGTCTGTGTAGACACTATCACTGATGGCGGTAACACAATGGTGATGGACTGTTCTCGTTATAAGCCTGATGCTGTTGTCATGACATCCCACACATGACCTCCCTCACGCCACAAGCCTGCTTCTCTAATCTCAGCTCAGTATCCCTGGGATTTGTGACCATACTGGATGATTCCACATCTCAGGATTTAAACTTAAGAATTTAAAAAGGCTCATGACTAGAATCATTTCAAACTCCAGTTGAAACCGTTTTTTAATGAGGGAACTGTCATGTGGTCATAAATGAGCTGGTGCTTGTCCGTGAGTCACATGGTGATTTCATGGCACTATTATTTGTGCTTTGATCTGATTTGTATGTGTTTAGTGTTGAGTATAGTGTATCTTAACGGACCATTGTGGGAGGAGTGCAATAGTTCATGCTATGTAATTTATGTCCATTAGTGCTGCTCAGTGCCAATGCAGGAAATAATGTGCTATTCAGGAAGCAGGGCAGAAAGTAAGTGTCCAACTTTTGACCCTAAGCATACAGTAACAATAGTTTATTTGCTGTAACCACTATATTTCCCTGAACTTAACCGCTAGAGTCACCATGTGCAGATGTGGAAAAATTTGTTACAATTTGACGTAATCTGCAACATTTATTGATGTTCTTGGCTGAATTGCTAATATTTACTGATCAACCCAAAATGTGTAGCTGAGGTGAAAGACTGCTGGCAACATATTACATATTCAGGTCAAACCTCTGAGCTGAGGAGATACACAGTTCCGAACTGCACATTGAAGTTTAATCATTTAGTTGCCAAGACCGAAGAAACGGCCACCTGTATGTGAAGCAGATTTATTACTTTGCAAACAGATATTAAAGACAACAAATATAATTTAATTGGCCTCTTGCCGACTAAGGATGAGCTCGTTGGGCTCAGGAAGGCGCAAAACAGCAATCCGCTCAATCAGCTAGCAAAACAGCAATCCGCTCAATCGGCTGCTGACTACGAGCAGCGTGCTTTGAACTCTGAGCTCTGGCTGTTCACTCACATCTATGATGCCCATCTCAACACCACTGTATGCAATCATAACTGTAACAAATTGCTATAAATTTACGGTGGATTTTCAACGGTATCTTAAAGTATTTCATAATAATTGTAACATACAGTTAAATGTTCATCCCTCGCAAGCAAATTAACAGTTAATGCTGTAAATTAACAGTTAATGCCGTCAATTAACAATAATAGCAGACTACCGTAATTTAACAGCACGATATAGTATTTTTCATGAAGTGGTGGATATATGCATCTTTATACAAGTTCAGTGAATCACTATCCATCTACATCGTACTGTCTATTTTAGGTTAATGTGTCTGTAATGACGATAGAATATTTTTATTATTCAAACTGCTCATTGCCTAAAAGTAATTTTTGAGTGACAAGACGTGACCGACCTCTTCTGAACGTGACTTTGGACATCACAGCTTCAGTACATCCTTCTGATTAACAGTCATGTGGAGATCAACTGAGGAGCCGAGGTAACGTTATGCTTATAAACCGAAATCCAAAGTCTCCAATATTGTTTTGTCTTTATGAATATTGAACTGTTAACATCTCAGATAATGTTCCAATTGGTCTGTTTCATTACATTAGGTTTCTAATATTGGTGGAGCTAATGTTAGCTCTGTAATGTTAGCTAGCTCAAGCTAAATTAGCCTTAGAAACGTTAGCGTCCCTGCTGCCAGTAAATTTACGTTCTCCGGGTCATACATTTTCAAGAACTTTCCTGCAGAAGAGTGATATCTATGAAGGCAAATCGCTGGCAAAATCCGAGAGCACAAATGAGATCCATGCGTGCGCACAAATGAAATAGCTGCACGCGTATTTTACTTTGACGAGCGCTTTTACATCACTCCGCGAGCAAAATTCCCTCTCGCGTGAGCGAAATTTACTCTGCTCGCTTGCGAAACTTTAACCTGCTCCCTCGCGAACCTTTTAGCTGCTCGCTCGCTCGCAGTTTATCTTTTTGACAGTGAGTGGGCAGACCCAGTCTCTAATCTAATTGGTTACAATCCTCGTCTTTGGACTGGCCGGATATCACTCTGACACAGACGCTAGGTCTGTTAGAGGTGGTTTTCAATCCACCACTAAACACTACTCCACTACATCGTAGAATGTTCTACATTTGTCTGACAGGTTTTGTAAACTTTTCAAACTGTAGAAGCTGATGAAATACAAATTATGTTAATAGCGTTTTGAAATACAATAATTAAAAATATGTTTCTCTTGTAAATGGAGTCAAGTTGCTCAGATTGATTTAAATTCACTCATTCTATTACAGACAATGTGTGTTTGACAGTCAAACCTCTTCTGACAAACAGCTCAAAGAAGCTCTTTGATCTTAATTGATTAAAACATTATGTTATCCTATTTAATCATACTGTTGTGTTTACAGAAGAGATATAATGTAGTTGTATATAATATGAGCAACAATTTGGACCCGCTCAAGGATCTGTAGCCAAGATTAGGGACCACTGTTTCTATATTAACTGTTTGCCCAATTTAAATCACTGACAAGTAATTAGTGGATGAAAAAGTATTCAGATCCTTCACTGCAGTAAACGTAGTAATACTGATGAAACAATCCATTACAAGTAAATACCTGCATTCAAAACCTTAGTCAAGTATGTTATTATCAGCAAAATGTACTTTAAGTGCAGAAAGTAAAAGTACCCATGCAGTAAGATGTACATTATTACTGCACGGATAGTGCAATCTGAAAATCTCTGAAAATCTGAGTCTGTGTCACAGTGATATCCGGTCTATCCAAAGACGAGGATTGTAACCAATTAGATGTAGAGACTGGGTCCGCCCACTTACTGTCAAAAAGAAAAACTGCAGCGAGCGAGCAGCTAAAAGGTTTGCGAGGGAGCAGGTTAAAGTTTGGCATATTTTCTCCTGAAGATCAGTTTATTTGTCAATGTGAGTACTATCTGGCCTTTGCAAACAGTTGTATATGGTCTTTCTGTGGCTCTGGAGATGCTAATAACCATGAAAGCCTGCGTTACAGAGCGGACTTTTGAAAGATATGGGTGTTTACGAAGGCAGGGAGGGTCTGATTCTGCAGATTAGAAAAATGTAAGACTTTCAAGCGATCAAATTGTTGGACATCTGAAAACGGTTGTATAATTGCAGACTTGGATGTGTGAGTGTTAAAAAAGTATTGTGCATTTGGAATTTAACACTATATTCATTAAATGTAGGTTTTAATTGTCTTCAATGACAGACACCCATGTTAGTTTAGCTTTCAGTGCACTTACGTTTTGTTGAGCGCCAAGACTGATATATCGGAAACTTTAAAAAACGTTCCCAGTCATAATTACAATGCTTCTTCAAGTCAGAAATTGCTTATCATGCTCGGATAACTCTGATATGACATGGACATGGCACAATGACAGACGCTATGAAGATGGACTCATACGCCAGGAAATTGTGAGTCTGGATATCTTTGCCTCTCAAGCTTAGATTTTGACCATCTTCCAATTGTGCAATACATATATATCTAGATGACAGTGCATATTCTTTTTTCATCTTTGCTAATAAACAACCTCAAATCTCTTTAACAGGAGGCTGGAAAATAAGACATGACATATGAGTATTTGCAGTACTTTTATTATATAGAGCTCAGCTGTAACGATAACTGGATTAACTGATTAGTCAGTGGACAGAAAATTAATCAGCAATTATATTAATAATTGATTAAACGCCTATTTCATTTTTCAAAATTAAACATCCAGATATCCTCCTGTGTAGGCTTCTCAAATGTAGGGATCGATGGGATAGTAAACTGAAGTCACCTTGGAGGATCCGGAAATTGGGACTGTTTCAGCTGATTAATCATGAAAACAGCCCCATAGTCTACATAGGGCCTAAATATGCTTAGAATAACACAGTAGTGTAGTAAAATATCCAACAACCAAACCAAATAATCATTTCAAATACTCTTTTTTTCAACATTAAGCTATTTTTGAACATATAAAAGAAAAGAAAAAAATTCTCACAGGAAAAGATGGAGGCAGCTTGGCAACAGTCTCAGGGACACGCTCTGTGTGCGTGTGTGTGTGTGTGTGTGTGTGTGAGGTACCAGAATGAGCTAAGAAGATGACTTCCATTCTGTGTATCTTTTTCACACACATATACACATCCGTGCACAATTAGGCTTACAACACGTTGGCGCGCACATTCATACGCACGCGCAAACTCTGGCGTCCTCGTTCCATCTTCAGCCATCTCGCTCCCCCCCCCCTCTCTCTCTCTCTCTCTCTCTCTCTCTCTCTCTCTGTGTCTCTCTCTACGGGGGATAGATGGGAGGAGACGCTCCTGCTGAATGTGTTTTCCCTGCAGCGGGGTTTACGGTAACGGAGAAGAAGAAGGGCACCGCTCCTCTCTCGGTCACGGATCCGTTCACCCGGTGTGATTTTCATAACCCCATACTGACCTTTCTCTTACCCGGAGTGCCCGCATCTTGGCTTTTTTTATTCTTTTTTTTTTGTTTTTACATGGAGGCGGAGCGAGGCATTTTACAACGAAATCCACTGAGGAGATCTGACTGAAAACGTTGTGGAACCGACTTGGATTTAAACCGTACCGAGCGATTCTGACATGAGTCTCGCTGCCCGAGTTTCCTCCTCCGTTTTCTGGCCCCGGGGTTACTAAAGATGAGGCTGGTCGCGCGGGTACCTGTCCTGGTTTCACACCGGCTCTGTTCGCCCCGGTAGACTGATCCAGTCCGGTGCTGCGGTGTCCACGGGGGCAACCAGAGTGATTTAAGAAAAGAAAAAAAATTAAATAAAAACGGATCCGCCACCAGCAGCTTGCCAGATGGATAACTACTCTACTTTACAACGTAAGGCAACCAGATTGACTCTACCTGCTGCAGTATTCGTCATTCAGTGTGTGTTAATGACCCCTTAAATAATAATCTAATTCATATCGACATATAAGGAATCTGTGGTTAATCATCCTGACCGTATTGCATAAAATGTCATTTTTTATTATCCAACATATACTATAGATTTTCTGTCATACACATGATTTTCTCCTGACCATAAATGTTTAATTAGTCTCATGCGACAAATAATGACATTAGTTAATATTTGCAACAACTCCTTTCACTGTAGGCTATATATAATCATTTAGATTTTTTTTCCCACTTTTATTTCCATAAAAATGGTCCCTATACATCATTTCATAGACTGCGGGCCTATCAAGCTCTGTGATGAGCTAATGAAACAGCTATGACTGCAGGAAGAGGGAGAGAGAGCGGGGAGTGTGTGCGTGTGTGTGTATGTGTGTGTATGTAAAGATGATATATGGTGCAGTGTCACATACCCTCCTGTCTTGACATGTAGCCCAGCTGTTCTGCTATGATAGCTTCATGCTTTCTTATAAGACATTATCACTCTCTCACACACACACACACACACACACACACACACACACACACACACACACACACACACACACACCTGTTAAATCCAGCAGCCTGAGGTGTTGTAGCTTATTAGCCTATCCTGCCCATTATCAGTCACGCTTGTAATGACAAATGCTTGTTAACCATTCGGCTAAATGCTTCATTGCTGCTGTTATACACCTGTACAAGGTTCAACACTTTTATTGTCTGGATCAGATTTTCGGAGTGATGTGCTGTAATTTTTTTTCGCACAGCCTTATCGCTAAACAGCACACATAGCGAGCGGGCACTAAAGCAACATGCAAAAAAAAGGGCTTCTTCTAATCAAAGGGAATATTTAATCACAATCTTCAATGCAACCTTTTTAAAAGCTTCTCCGTCTGTGTTGCCAATAAGATGAGCATTGGTTTGCAGCCACTGCTAATAGCCATATTTTGTACCATTTTACAAACAGGCCGTGATGTGTTTTTAGTTTTGATGTCTTTCTTTGGCATCAAGGAGCCCAGAAGTCCAGGTTGTGTCTGCGTGTACAACATACAATTTTTCAGACATGTAGAGTAGCCTCTGTTGGCTCTATGGCAGACTCGCAAGTTTTGGAGACTCTAAATTGATACTGAGACTGTGCTCTCCACCAACTTTTTAAAAAAAGTATTGAATAACCTGGTAGAAGTGTGCTCCAGTGGCAATGCAACCAGGTACATTTACTCAAGCTCTGTACAGTTTTGAGGTACTTTATTTTGTTATTTTCATTGTGTGCTACTTTAAATGTCTACTCCACCACATTTAATTTATCTGTGGTTAAAATATCCCTCTTATCAAGTTATTTCAGTCTGAAATTGAGTCCCTTAGAATGTATGTGCTGGAGGAATATATTTCAACCTGCTTTCAACATGAATCAATTTGTTTCAAGAATTTTAGAAACTTTTTCATAATTTTATTGCAGCAATGGCGTTTTGGTCTTTAATTATTCAAAATACAGACACTCATGCCTTAATCATATTTTAAATAACTTAGTTTAAATAAAAATAAACGGTTGAAAAATAAGGTTTTTAGGAGTTCATCTTTTACAGAAATGTCTGTATCTAAAAGAAATCCTATACCTAACAGCATTTGGTCAATGTCTTTTTCTGATGCCAGCTGTTATTAGCAGTGTAGCTAGTCCACTGATTGATCAGTCAATCGACAGAAAAGTAATCTGCATCTATTTTGATGATTGATTCATTGTTAAAGTAATTTTTTCAAGCAGGAGGATCTCTGGGATATAAAACATATATTTTGGGGTTTTGGACAATTGGTCTGATAAATCATTTTGAAGAGGTAACGTTGGGTTTTAGGTGACTCTTTTATGACATTTTATTGACCAAATTAATTATTGATTGATCAAGAAAATAATAATGAAAGTAAGATGCAATTGCTCTTATGTCTTTGGTTAATCCCTTTTATGTGAGATAAAAGCATACAGTGAGATTAAGAAAGAGAAGCAGAATCCATAAGTGAGACAGCAATGATGGTGAAAGTATTGTTGTTATAATAAGGTTTATGGATATTCTTTTACACCGTACCCATTTTAGTCCTAGCTATAGCTGTACTCACTCGTCCGAGTCCTCTTATGCCTTATGTCTAAATTGCAGTCAGCACCTCTAGTGTTGAGTGGAATGTAAGAGGCTTCAGATGCAAGACACAATAAACACATTAACATTTCCTCTTCGAAGAGCAAACTTGCAGGCAGCTCTCTGTGCTGCTCCACTGTAGCTCTGACACTGCTGTTCCTGCTGCTGCTGATGCTGCTGGTTGCCTAGTGACTGTATCCATGGAACCGGCTCCCATCGCCATGGTGACGGGCCAAGGGAAAGAGACTCAGTGAGGGAACGGGGACAGAGATACCAGTTTCTCTGCAGCGTGTGTGTGTGTGTGTGTGTGTGTGTGTGTGTGTGTGTGTGTTCTGATGATGAGGATGAAATGTGATGTTACCCGGAGGGCGGGGGGGTATGGTTGTGATGTATTGGTGCTGAAGAAGGTGATGAAAAGTCTAGTTAGATTAATGAAGCCACAGAAAACGGTCTTTGACAGTCGTGTCTTTGCCACAATGTGACCAAGAAATGCTCTTTGGAGCTTCGAAGAGTGAGACAGCTCAACATGGAAGCAAAGTATTGAGGATATTTTCACAAAACGTTGATTGTTTGGCACATTCTAAACTTATAGATGGATAGAGTGATGAATATATACGGCAACAATTGGCTGATTGATTTTTTTTATGATAGAGAAGAGAGATAATAGATTCATCTTTGAAGTCATTTCTTAAGCAATACACTTTAAAAATTATGTAATTCCATCTTTTCCAATATAAAAAATGTCAGCTTTTTTCCCTGTTTTATATCATCATAAACTGAATATATTTTGGTTTTTGACCTGTGGCTGGACTAAAGAAGATATTCCAAAGCATCTACTTGAGCATTTCTATGGACACTTTCAGTATTTTCTGATTCAACAATCCAAAAAATCATGCTCAGATTAATCGATAATGAAGTTACGGCCAACTTTCCAAGTTTCAACATTTCTTCTGAGAAGAGATTGTGATATTTTATTCTGTCATAAGTCCTTTGTAACTTGAGTTCTATCTGACCAAAGCTGCAAACACTTCACAGCCACCTTTTAAGCCTATACATGGACGGCATTTTTGTCAGATTTTGGATTATGGTCTCGAAACATTGCGCCATGTTTAGGCAGAAACCACACACTTACAATGTCATGCAATGTTGCTGCATTTTCTAAAACCTCCAAATCCATGTTAGGGAACCTTTGCAGGATTTTTAGAGAAGCAGAGAGGAGAGGAGGGAGGACGAACAGACTGAAACATTATCCTCTTGGTCATGGCACGTACTGTATTGTAGGTTCACACAGGCTGCATGAAACTGTTGCAAGCTGGTCTCTCACAGGATAAATTAATCTCATCCATTTTGTTCATTTAGACGGTTTAATGTGACTTCTTCTTTTCTGCGAGTACAGACTCATGTGAGAGCATCCGTTCTGTCCCTTCTCCAGTCTCCGTGAAAGTGTCGCCATGGTTGCATCATGCACATTGTTCTCTCCAGGGTGACATGATTCTTTGGCTCGAATAAGAGAGAATGGATAGCCCTGTATAGTCTAACAGGAGAAGGAATCTGGGTGTAAAGTATTGTACTTCATCCAACAGTGCTAATTTTGCTCTGGATGTTCATTCTATACTACATCATGTATTCAAGTTACAATTCTGAATTGTGTGCTTTTGTCAGACAGCAAAAAAAAAACCTGTGAAAATTATCTTTTCGACAGTCCATTGACATCGTGCCAACAGTTTCAATGTCTATATCTGTGGAATATGTCACAGACATGAAACACTTACCATTTATTTTTAACTAGACACTTCCTGTTCCAATTTCAAAAAAGCCCTTTAAAAAGTTTTTTTGTGTACAGGATCCCTTCATTTGTTAACACACAAGACTTTTATTCCTGAAATATTTGCAGGACAGCTCCATAAATAATACCAGCTTTTAACTGTACAACATTATTATTATTTACAAATGAGAATAAGCTTCTTAACTATTTAACGTCCAACATAAATATAAATTATATTCATTATTAAATGAAATGGCCGTTGTGAAAGGCAAACTATGTAGAAACAAAGGGCAGTAGCAGTCACTTTTTTTGTTGTTGGTCTGATATAACAAGACTTTTGAAGATACCATCTTGGGCTCTGGGAACATATCATACATTTTCTGACATTTTATAACCAAAATGATTAGTCAATTAATACAAAAGAAAAATTGAGAATGAAAATAATCACTATAAATTATATAATGTCTTATATTAACTTGAACAGTTTGCATTGCATTTTAATTGATTAATTACGTATGTTGCATCATAGTTAAACTTAGAGTTTATTTTTAATTCAAACTGGAATACATACCAGAAATATTATTTCTGCAGCATTGTTCAGAAGTCTTTTAACAATTTCTATATTGTCATTGTTCTTATATTATCATCTTTTCCCCGTTGTTTTGAGTGGTTCTGAGCCAAAGTTGTACAATGAAGTTCGAAATGACTATTGCAGTAGTGTCATGTGATTCCTCAGGCTTCACTTCAAGATCCACAGCTGTGGCTCAGCAGGCATCTTTCTTATGATACAGTGACGGGACAGGTCACAGAGCTCCATGTATTTCTCTGCCACACAAAAAAGTCTTTCCTTATCCATCGTGACAGCTGCAAGAACACAAAAAAGGAGCTGTCACTGACAAGGAGGAAGTCAAGCAAGGTTATTGTAGCTATGTGTGCCGAGTTAGGGGTCCATTTCTGAGGTAATGCAGCTTCTCAGGGGACAGTGGTGGGGCAGCATGGCAACATATGTGCCTCACTGCTATTTCATATATAAAATACAAGGATCCACTGCTGGGATTCACATTATGTGGCGGCAGTATATTTTGCACTTGTACGTTAATAATGGACAAATTAACAGTTTGACAGAAACCATAGGTAACCATGCAGTTGTTAAACAACCTGGCAGGACTGTAGCAAGGTATTTAACACTGTGCGATAGGCTCAGTGTGTGTGTGTGTGTGTGTGTGTGTGTGTGTGTGTGTATGTGTGTGTGTGTGTGTGTGTGTGTGTGTGTGTGTGTGGATAGCTGAGTCTTTCACACTTGTCCAATGTGTCGCACAGTGTGACCCAGTGTTTCTGCTGAATCAGCAAGGTTTGTGTGTGTATGTGTGTGTAGTTTTATTTACCTCCATGGCCTACAGGACAAGGTTTCTCTTTCCACCCATGACCCCATTTTTAATGCCTCAAGTTTTCACCACTCAGAGAGAAATCGTCATGTGACTCTAGTTAGGGCATCATATATAGTATGGACTGTACAGTGTGTGGATATGGATGACGCTCCAAGTAGAGTGCATGTAGCCTATGACCTTATAGGTTGGGAAATGTATTTTCTGTTTGTTTCACTTTTTTGCAAAAATGTCATTAAAGGCAGTGGTTTAGTTTATAGTGACAGGAAGTTGATTCAAATAAAGTCAAGCATGTTACTCGAAACAACATTTTGCAGGACATCAAGTCTCCTGAACAAGAAGTCTTTACATTTGAACAACCTTTATTGGTAAAATAGCCGTAACATCACTGGAAGGTGCAGGACTTCTGGGTTTAGGCCCAAAACTTGTCCGTGGGTGCTTTCAGACATGCATGACACCTTTCTGGGAAATGTGCACTGTCTTCAGTCCAGTCATAAATCATTAGGTACCGCACTTAGCTTTGATTAATAGCTGTTCTTCTTTCAGCTTTCTGTTCGATGGAAACCACAAGCTCTGTGTCAAAGTAGACTGTACACTAAAATAACTCCTGTCAAAGCTCTAAAATGAGCTCAAAGACAGCATTGAAATAGCGATATATCCCCTTTCTGGTTTCGCACACCCTGTTATAGAGGAAAAAAATAAATTAAATAATATTTGTTGCAGTGCAAATGTGTTTTTACAGCTTGAAAAGTCAGTCCCTTGTAGAACACAGCTGTCCACTCTTATTTAACTCTATATTTCCACAAAAAACTTTCATCCTGGGTACAAAACATTGTCGTAGTTCATTGAAAACATCTTAGCTGTCAGGATGCCCACTACAGATGCTTTAAATTATGTAAAAAGTCAGTACTCCCTCTGATGAAGTATAAAATTGTTGGCTTTCCCAAAACATGTGCCAAGTCGGAACTGATCCAGTGATTCCTGGAAATGGGATGCAAAGTGTGACAGTCTCACAGGAGGAGGCAGGTCTGCCTGCATCCTTTGCTGGTTGGTCCATGTGTTGCCATGGGCGACCCAGTCTCCTCTTATTGGGACAAAGGCCTCTGGTCTAAGGTCTTTGTCCAAGGACTCTGAGTACGGGAGACAGAGAGCGACCCTAGGGCTTCTGTTAGAGTCTTTAAGATCCTCTCATCCGTCATAGCTTTTATCATGGAGGTAATTTGAAGCTATTGAGTCTATTAATAATGACCATGTTATTGTAGCAGAAATAGCCACAGCCTCCATAACCCTGTGAAGCCTGACACATGATATAATATTCAGAAAATTCAGATTTTTTGATATTGAAGTGTTTATTGGACCTTTAGTAAAAAAAAAAAAAAAAAAAAATTTTGTATCACATTTGATACATCAGGCATAGTTATCAATTTATTGATCACAACAATCTTTATTTTAGAAACAATAACTAATGATGTTCATTGCTTTTGGAACATTTGGAACATTTCAGTTCTTATTTTTTCCCAAACAGCAACCTTTTTACAACCTGTTTGTTTCGCCTCGTGGCAGGCAAAGCACAGTTTCTGTCCTTGTTCAGGCAAAGATAGACTTTACATTTCCCACAGTAGACATGGGATAAGTGATTGCCTGTGCAGTGCTTGCATCTGATTGTTTACTCTGAATTTATTTTTTTTAAATTAATTAATTAGCAATATATCAAAAGATTATGATAGCCAAGAATTTTTTTTTATATATAAAAAACATAAATTTCCACTCAATATATCTTACTACCTTTAATTAGTTTAATTAAATGACCAAAACAGTGTATTTG
Source organism: Cebidichthys violaceus (assembly GCF_023349555.1). Lineage (NCBI taxonomy): Eukaryota > Metazoa > Chordata > Actinopteri > Perciformes > Stichaeidae > Cebidichthys > Cebidichthys violaceus. The sequence goes on from NW_027176296.1 coordinate 9,931,958, forward strand.
ACATTGTGATATGGCATAATCCAGAGTGCACAATGAACTACAATACAAGGATTCACAGGTGAATTATTACTTTATAAACCTGCTGTATCATATTTGATACCTATGTTTTCAACACGATTTTACTATAAAATAAGGAATGAAATATGAAGTAATTATAGTTTGCTTCAATACAGTAAATATTCATATTGAAATATTAGTAACACTATAAATGTTATTCTTACCGTAACTGTTTCAAAATTAGCAACGATTTCCCTGCCGAACACGAACGAGTCACTTCGTGACGGCTGCTATTTTGGAAATGGAATTTAAATGCCTGCTACTGCCTGCAGTGCATGGAAACTCCACCAGATAGTTGCAGACATGTATAGGATTGTATACAACACGTTTTTCAGGAAAGTATTGCTCATGTTAATTACGTAGAGGTCTCTGAAACTCACGTAGCAAATATGATACAAATGGCGCTATGAAAGAGCACAGATGAGATGGGAAAACATGTGTTTAGAATTTTGGGATAATTGTGACTCAAGAAACTTTTAAAAACAGAAGACCAGAGTGAGCAGAGAGACAAATGAAGGCAGTGAAGAAGAATAAGTTGAGAGCAGGAGAGTAATCGCTCTAAATCCACAGCATCTGCCTCCTGTCCTGTCCCTCCTCTGTCTGTCTCGCCTCAGCTGTCATTGGCTATCAGACAGGAAGAGACGTGAGAGATGGCTCGTCTCAGTGGAAGCTGGGGTTCGCTGCTCTTCGCCATTTCATCATCTCAATAAGACAGCTTTTTCCTCTGTAATCACCATCTCTCCTGGTTTATGTGTTTAGGTTCTTCCTTAATTCAGCCCTAAGCCTATTTGTAGGCCTCTCCTCGATTATTGCATACCCATAGTAAAGAGAGTGTATTTCGTCTAAATATAAGGTGTATTTTAATAGTTTTGGTATTTTAGAAAGCTGACACTTGTGAGATTTGTTCAGATTTGTAAATATCAGTATATATGTTACTGGTTAAGAGTACATTAAGATGGAACACAGCACAAATTGAAATTCTTTATCTCCGATTTAAAAATAATCCAATTTTGATAAGATATTTTTTTTAATGTTGTAGTTGAAAGCTCAAACCTCTCCCAGATCATAACCCAATAGGTTGAGAGTCTCTCTGCACAATTTGTTCTTTGATAAAGTGAAGCATTCAAGAGCTAGAGAGGTTTGAGTGCAGAGATTTCAGCCGAAGTCAACCAAAATGTAATTTTGTTCCAGCTGTTCCATTATAATTTTATATAGTATATAATTATATATTTCACTTCTTTTATGACTAATAGTGTTCAATCTATCCATATGCAGCAGTTTGGCATCATTTAGAGAGCCTGGATCCTCTCTGAGCCTGTTTATGTCTGTTATCCATGGGATTTTCTCATCTGGCTTCCAGTCCATGTCTCCTAGCTCAGCCTATGGTTGGTTGATTGGAGTCAATGGACCCTCCTTAGAAGCGTCTGAGTCCACAGAATTGACAGACCCATCGTTATTTTGATTGACAGAAGCGTTAGCCAGTGAGGATTAAATCTGTGGCGCGTCGCCTGAAACGTGCGTAAAGATCGCCGACAATCAAATCCCTTCCCCCACGGCGCCTAGTTAGACAGACCCTTGTTTCTACACGGGGACATTTCAGAGACGCACCGGAAATACGTAGAAATATTGTTGATGGAATTAAGCGGAGATTTACAGCAGAACAACGAAAAGGTGAGGAGCTTTGGATGATTTTGAAGGATATTGCGCATTGTGTTTCTGGTGTTTGTTTGCTCACAGCCTTGTGAGGGTTTACCGGAGAGACGTTCTGATGGTAGTTCTGGAATCTGTGTCGAATGCTCGTGCTTTTTGCTATCTCGGTTGTCTATGCTAACCGCTAGCTTTGTTATGCTAACTCGGAGCTAGAAATACGTGATATTGTGATAAATCTTTTATTTGCGTATAATAGTTGTGTAGAATGGTGTTTGGAGTTTGTAAAAATGTCTTAGATTGTTTGTTTTACCCAGATTTTTTTTTTTTTTGGTATATAACATATTCATATTCATAAATTGTACACATGCCTAAATTGACTTTTTTCGACGGTAAATGCTACAGCGGACCCAAATTTGGGTCCGTCGGGCTGAATATGGGAAGTAATTTTTCTAACTTTTTGTTACTGTCAACAAATCCCTGGACAAGACCAAAAAACATAACAACAGTCTGTTCAGCAGCCATGTGGCTCTCAGTCCCAACCCAACATTTATAAATGGCAGTGGTAAAAGAAGTACTCAAATCTTTTACTTCAGTAAATGTAGCAATAGCACAGTGTAGAAATACTGTTACATGTAAAAGTTCTGCATTCAACATTTAAGTTAAGTAAAAGTATTAGCATCAAAATATACTTAAAGTACCAAAAGCAAAAGTAATCATTGTGCAGATAATGGTCCATTTCAGAATAATATATATTATATTATTGGATTACACAGTAATTATTGATGCATTAATGTGTGCATTAAAAAGCGGGGCTAATTTAATTCCTTTATTTCAATCAGGAAAGTGGGGGGCCAACACATAGAGACAGACAACCATTCACGCTTACCTACGGGCAATTTAGAGAAATCAAGTAACCTAAGCTGTACATCTTTGGATTGTTGGAGGAAGCCGGAGAACCCAGAGGGAACCCTCACTGACACAGGGAGAACATGCAAACTCCCCCCGGGCTCCTCTTGTTGTAAGACAACAGTGCTAGCCACTACACCACCTTGCAGCGGTAGTTACTTTCCAACACTGATAAATAGCTCACAATTATATAGTTATATTTTTCACAAAGGCTAGATAAGTTTCAAAAACAAGCCAGAGTTTGTAGCAAACGTTACTCATTGGGGACTATTTTCAGCTGCAGATTTGGTGCAGTAGTGAATATTTCCATCAGCAGAATGGTGTATGTGGGGTCGACTGAAAATAAACTAAAGGAAAATGTCACCCAGTGCAACAATGTGGCTCATTGATGTGTTTTTACTACAGCTATGGCACAGATAAATACGATATTTCAGGCTTTAATACCCAACAATACACCACTTATTTAGGATGTAGATTATGTTTGTTTTTTTGTTGCATTGTGATTGTTCAATATTGCATTCATTTTTTGTCTCGCTGACAGTGGTAATCCACCACTGCTTAGTATAACACGGGGAGAGAGAGTGGGGTCATCTGCTTTGCCCAAACTGGGCTGCTTCCACCAGCAGCATCAGAAGAGGAAGTGGTGACTTGGCATGATGCCACTTCCTTTTAGGCTCAGAGGAGGGAAATTTATTTTCCATCCTCTCTTCAGTAGCAGTCAGTAATGAATTATTTGACAGCAAGGAACTCCTCAAACCACTTACTTTTCCCCAAAAGAAAGAAAAAGAAATGCCTCACCCAAAAGCATACATAACAGGAAACACTCAGGTGTGACTAATAACATTAATGGAACAGAGCCATCATTAAACTTCTTTGTCCCACCTGTGCTTTTCTTGCTTTGACAAGTGTCTGCTGGAGAAATTTTTCTATTGTTAAATTTTAATGTCAAAAGGGTTTATTGTTATTTTAGAGAAAAGAAGATAATACTTTGAGATAATATGACATTTTAATGATATGTTTGGCTCCACAAGCCGCTCTTTGGCTTAGAGTTTAGTACAGCAGGTCAAACAGTCCTTACTATAATATTACTAACGGAAAGCATACAATGTGAAAGTGCTGTGAAACACAACAAGATGAGCCTCATTTTCTCTCCGTAAACACGATCTGAATGATGCTCCATTTAATGATTCTCTTTCGTTCGTGAGTTCATCTCGGGGATGAGATGTGGTGCGGTAATTTTGTTTGACAGTGTTTTTTCTTTACATTTGAGAGCAAAGTCCCCCAGCTCACTGTAGGCACCGATGTGTGGAGAATGTTAATAGACCACTCGACAACACGTGAGACCATTAGACCAGTGTGTGTGCGCGCGCAACATACTGTGTCACTGCGTGTGTGTGCCCATCCACGAGTGTGTAGAGCAGCATGTGACTATATATATATATATATATATATATATATATATATATATATATATATATATATATATATATATATCGATATGTGTATGTGTGTGTGTGTCCAAAGCATTACTGCTTAATGCATCATTGACTTCTTCTTAATCTCCACTCTTTCGTCTATGTCTTCTTCTTCTTCTTCTTCTTCTTCTTCTTTATTGCCTTCTTTCCTCTTCTTGTTGACTCTCGGTCCATAGCGTAGAGTATGGCCCAATCCCAATGCCCCCCCTAAAGCCTCAAACCCTGAACCCTCAAGCACTTACTGATGTCACATGGTAAGTGGTTGAGTGTGAGAGACTGTGAGGGCTTGAAATATTGTAAATACGAATGGGACAGCACTTTGCTTCAACATATCACGTTACAATGAAAACGTAAAAAAATATTATGTACAATTGTGGGTATTTATTTTATTCTTTGTACTTCCTGATTTGAACGTCTTCCAGGCTCTTTCCTCACAAGATGAGAGGTAATTTCAAATAATCTATTTATTCATTTTTGTCAAACAGCTTCAATGACAAAATTAAATGTTTGATGACTAAATCTGTGTAATATAATCTCTGCTTTCATTCGTGTCTTTATGTTCCATCTTTAATCCTTAATGCTTCTGAGTAAATGAAATTTTCCAGGCTAAACACTCATGTGCTGTCCTCTTTGTTTAACTTTTTTTTACGTCTCCATGCTTCCACTAATAACCCCTGTTTAACATCACATTGCAATAAAAATTGTGGTTAAATCCCTTTGGGCAAAATTAAAGAAAGGGTTCATAAAGGGCTCAAAATGTTTGCGAGAGAGAGAGAGAGAGCACCCTCAAACACTCAATGATTTGACAGTGGGACAGAACTAAACCCTCACGCCTCAAAATCCGTGAGTGTGGAGATTGGAATTGGGTCTTTATATCACATCAGTATATGGGTACATCCCAAGTCTTAATTGTCATTTCATCGCTCCTCGATCCTCACTTGAACCGGAAGTTGTTCTGCGGCGCCATATTGACGGCCGTCCCAAAGCTCTTATTTAGCTCGGAGGAGCGAGGAGAGAGGAGGGATCTCTGAGGAGCCATGAGCGAGGACCCACGAGAACAGGCTTCTAGGAAGTGTTTTAACGGCCGACACGCCCCCTCATTGTTCATCAGTTATGTGATTGGACGCTGCAGCCGATCGGACTTATACGATTTTTTTCAACATGTAAACAGCGAAGACTTATTGCAGATTAAACGCAAGCTTTATGTTTTCTGATTCACTATCTGGTTTAAATATCTGTTCATTGTAGACTGAACAACAAAAGGACCACAAACAACTTTCTTCATTTGTTAGAAAGATTTGTCTTTTCATGATCTAATATTTCCCTCAATAACTTTTATTATGGATACAATTAAAGTCAGAGAGAAACGTACAGACGCAAATAAGTCATAAATATGACAAGCGCATTCTGCCGTAGAAATCGATCTTGTGCTTATAAACAGGACACAGTTTATTAAAGAGGTAACAGAGAAAACACCTCTACAGTGATGATTACTGTGTGTCTTTATTAGTTATTAGTATTATTAGTTACTATTATTAAGTACAGTGATCATGTGTGCAGACACAAAATATCAAAAGTCTCTGCAGCTGTTAAAGCCGACTGACAGCTGATCACAGCTGCGATCATCAGAAACAGACGTCGCTTCATGTGACGCTTCAGAGGAAAGGACGTCTTATATCTCTTAAAACATATTTCCTCGTTCCTCTCTCCTCGCATGGTTTCCTCCATGCATCCCTGGTGGGATGGACTAAGACGCAAGGCAAGGACCCAAGTGAAGGAAACGGGGATGCAATTAAGAGACTTGGGATGTACCCTATGTAGGCCAGCCCCCACAGGTCTTATGGGCTCTATAGGTGTCCATTTCACTGCCTGCATGGCAGTTGTAGCATGACAGCCTGTCCTGCTGTCTTAAACGTGCAGTCTGAAGGACTCATTTGCAATTCAATGCTGCCTGTTGACTGTGCACCTATAGTCAGAGATCCCATGTATTTGAACATTGTGCTTTCTTTACACAAATGTCATATCTTGATTTTGGGAAGCAATCAAGAACAGCACTTACCAACCTTTTTGGTTTAAAAAAAATGTATTAATCATCTCACAACACCTCAGGATCATCTTGTGACACTTTTTAGGGGTCACAATCCCTAGGTTGGGAACCACTGTTATAGATTTTTTTTTTAACGTTAGCTAAAAAATACACATTTCTATTGAATTGTCTGTTGTTTTGTTAGCTAGGATACCCTGGTATTATCCATTTGTAGTGGCACTGAATGGGATGGGATAAATATTGGCATAGAAATGGATTATGTATTGATGGACGGACAGATGGAAGCATGAGGATACATATTGGTTTTATTGTTTTATAGTGGATTGGCAGCTTTTATTTATTTTAATATTTTGTTCCACAAAAGCGTGAAGGCTTATTAGATGCCATAACAATGCCCCAGGTTTTATGAATGCCGTGAGAGAGACTTTTTGGAAAAGTTATCACGATGACCATTTTATCTTTTTAATCATTTGGGTATAGGTTACCCCTCAGTGGCATGTAATTCTCCATTGAGTTAGTTGGTTTAAAAGTCTGAACCCCATATAAGGAAGCTTAAGCCATTAGAGGGAGGAAGACAGAGAAATGGAGAGAGGTGGAAGGGTGGGTGAGTGACACACAGCAAGTACAGACAGTATCAGAGCGCATTTGTGGCATTGACGTATTATTCCTTTTTAATTATGAGAATATTCGCAACTTAAGTGTGAAGATTCAGAGTTAATTGTTCCCACAGTAGCACAAACTTTATTCCTCATTAGTTTGACAAAGGACAATGCCTGATTTGTGTTTCTTTTTAAAGCGCTCTCAATCGTGATGGCGAAGTTCGACGGTGCCCAGGTATGTGGGAGTGAAGTGTCTCACCCTTGACTGACTGGCCTGAATTTGCCTTGTGATGCCCACATCGCCGTGGCGATGGCATCGTGTTATAACATTTTTGCAGAGCGCCTTTTGTGTCGTGACGAGTGGGCTCAACACCAGTGTGTTGTCATGGAGCTGCCTCCTCACTCCGACTGGTCTCCCACTGTCTTTCTCTCTCCGTCCAGACAGGAAAGGTGTCTGTGGTCTGTTGGCGCTGATGATAACTGGTGGTGACTGCTGCTGATATGGAGGTGAAAAGATTGTTCTGATGTTTCCAATGGAGATGATGATGATGATGATGCATCTCCCCTCCAACTTTCCAACATTCATCAGAATCAGTCAAGCGGTGTAGCTGTGACTGCCCTTCAGGTGAATCAGTGTTTTTTTGTTAAATACTAAAGGTGTGAAGATGAAAATGTACTTGCTTTTACAGCAAGTTGTCTATTGTCAGTTAAACCATGCTAGTCAGGTTAGTCCAGCCCATATATCTAGCAGCATCCGAATGGTGGTCACAAATGAGAACAACTCAAAGGCCTTCCCATTTCAATGAGATCTCCTGTTAGGTAGCAATATCCTTTGCCATCATAGCAACACTGGATATGTCAATTATATAAAATTTAAAAAGAAGACATTTTAACCAGTGAAATTATAAATAATAGAAACCTTGTGTGAAAATCAAATTGGGTCAAAAGGGCAACTGACTTGTCATGTTGACATGAGACTTTGCAGGTTGACACACGTCAACTTGTCATTCATTCATTTTAATTTTTTTAGAATTATTTTTTTAAGGCATTTGTGCTATTTGATAGTGAGGGTTGAGAGATGACAGAAATGTGCAGTGAGAGGAGGCAGTCCATGCAACAAAGGTTCCCAACAGGGCCCTATGTTGGGATTAAATGGTCAGCATCTTACACCCCTAAGCTACCAGGACACCCACTGATTGTCCCATATCCCGTCAATACTCCAGAAACAGCAATTCTCTGACCTTTGCTCTTTGGATCAGCACATCCCAACTACTGCACTTTCACTACTAATTTCTCTCCATGACCGTGGCTAAGTGGAGAGCAGGGCAGCCCATCAATCAGAGGGTCGTCGGTTCGATCCCTGGCTCCGCTAGTCTCATGTCAATATGTCCTTGAGCAAGACACTTAACCCCAAAATGACCTCCTGTAGCTGTGCCTACGGTGTATAGATACTGAATTGTAAGTTGCTTTGGTTAAAAGCTTCTGCTAAATGACTGTAATGTAATGTAATATGCAAGGTTCAATGTGGGATATGGCAATCAATGTATGCAATAGTGCTGGTATGCTGGAAGCTGTGTAACTTGTGTACTCTTACATCTGGTAAGAATGCTCATAGACCTTTGTAAAAGTCAGGCCAAAAAAAATTTGAATTTATAAAAATATTGTCCAGTACACAAAGCCCAAAACCTGGCAGATCAGCGGACACATTTTACACCTAGACTCACTAAGTTGTCAGTCCACAGAATTACAAAATGTTATGCAGTGGCTGTTGAAATGATTTCCATTCCCAGTCCATTTTCCTCACCTGAGGGACTGGTTCAGCAGCGCTGCATAAAGCTGTCAAAATGGTGCTCTTAGCCAGGCCTTTTTAATTAGTGTTTTATGGTAATTTTGGGCAATTGAGTCCTTAGTTACCATGGCAACTGCTCACAGTGCAATTTCCACGGACTGTTAAGGAAGGCTTTAGGGATACAAACTTACTAAAGGGTGTTTATGCAAATGGGGGCTGTTGTGCAGTCAGAGGAAAACATTTAAAAACCCTGCAAACTAGGCAGAGTTCGCTTCAGGAGAGGCTGTGTTACTTCACGGGTTCGATTCCTGCAGCAGATAGTGTGCTTCAGCGTTGAAGTGACCTCGAGCAGGACAGTGAACCAGACACGCCTCTAAGGACAAGGGCATGAGGTGAAAGATATCAATGCAGAGATGAACAGCCACAGCATCTTATCTGTTTTCATTTAGAAAAGAGGCAGAGAGGGGATGAGGAAGGAGGGAGCAGACGATAGAGGGCTGACAGGGGCAGCAGCAGGTGATAGATGGAGCGAACGCATGGATAGAGATCCAGACAGTCATGCACAGCTATCAGCTGGCAGTAAAAAAGAGAAATTGACTCCTCGCCAGTGCAGAAGAGAGAGAGAGAGAGAGAGAGAGAGAGAGAGAGAGAGAGAGAGAGAGAGAGGGATGACAGAAAGATATAGGTTGTTCCAGATAGCAGCAGGTTTCACAGGGTGTACGAAGAGAGTTTTTCAGGTGAAGGTGAACCATTCTATTGCAATCAGGACGCTGTGTATTCTGTATTCATCACGCTGTAAGGGAAGAAAACTGGACTTCAAGTTACTTAAGGGTTCAGCCTTGGTTTAGGATTTAAACCATGACTAGGTTATGTTTTTAAAAAACCCTACTGTTCGCTGCCTGCCCAGCACCAAACAACAGACTATAGCTGGTGAAGATAGTGGAGCATTCTCCCCCAGAAGACCAAAACGGAGCTGAAAGAGAGTGAATATTGAACTTGAATTTTTTGGGGGGCCAGAAACACGATGTCCCAAATTTGTATTAATGCTAATGTTGTTCTGTGTATGCAAGATGGGTAAATACAGTAGGCATTTGTCTGCTGAAAATATCTCAGCATCACAGGCGGGACTGAAGAGTGATGTTCCCTTTTAAGATTTCTCCATTTGAATTCTTTTTAGAGGCCTGAAGTAGTGAAACTATCTAGTATTTCACAATAAAAGTGGAAAGAGTCCGAAGTCACGTTGGAAATCCACTTGTTTAAACCTCATGTGCTATGGATTGGAGAGTTAAACATGGTCGACATTGTAAAGCAATGTGGATCAGTCTGCAAGGTGACCTCAACTCGCTAAATAACACACAAACAGTCACATACACGCCCACAGAAACACACTCTTACAGACTGACATTGACAAGTGATTGACAAGTGAATTTAAAAGCCTCATTGTCTGTCTTGTCTGTTTCAGATTAGTCATCAATAGTAATCCCAATTCCCTTTCATGTGATGATAATGTTTTCTCATCCATGTTTGGTTATAAAACTACAAATGAACACAGTGAGTAGTTGCTTTAAAGCAATGGTTACTTATTTTCATTACTAGCTTTGTCTTCCTCAGAGGGTGTTTGTGTGATCAACAGACATACTGTGTATGTGTTATAAAGAGTAATTTGCCTTCGCACAAAAACCTTAAACCTTTTATTGCATGATGCTGAAGACAGTGGTGGAAGCATCCTAAATATCTGTGTTTTTCAGTTCAGTTGGTCACCTCTGAAGATTTGGTGATCAGCACACCTGACTACACTTATAAGCATAACATTTGTGATATAAGTACTGCGGTGGCAGATGGACAAAAGATGTTTTGCTCAGCCCTGTGTACAGAACAAATCTGTCCGATATCTAAATTTGAATGTTTATGTTGGACAGTCTGTTCTAGTTGGGACTATTACAGAAACAGATTAGTAAAACGAGGATTAGTTCATCTGTTTCTTTTATTTTCTTACATGTGGAACTGTGTCCACAGGGCTCACGGTGCAATAAATGTCTAAAGTGCTCTCTTATTAGGTTTTAGCATTTATTTTCTCCATGAATAACCATCCAAAACACCACTAAAGTAGCTGGCAAGTCACAACGTGTTGCACATGTATGCTTTATAATCAAAAATGTACTTTGCAATGTTTTCTAATAGTTCTAAATGTAATGTCTATTTTGAACATGACCTGGAGATTGTAGTCTTCTAATTGATGCATTGCACAGCACTAACAAGGTCACCGTGGAGATACGAATGTGTCTGTCATGTGCTTGATTAAGGAGTTTGGTCAATGTGAAAAGACAAACTTTTTAGTTTAATAAAATGGCGAGTAAAGTTATTGTTTACTTTTTCTCCTGGCAAACTGATGATTAAGACCGGAACACACAATCTGCTGAGATTTCCTCATTCTCAAACAGAAGATGATAACTTCATCTTTCCAATGATTCCCCTCCGAGAATTTAAAAATGGATGTATATCGAGACACTCCCATGGAGAGGAAGAAAAAAGTGCTAGATTTAAGATGGCTTCCCTTTCTGTCTCTTGGTAGGGTTTGGGATGGAGGAGGAGAAAAAAAATTAAACACATAGACAGACGGAGCAAGAGAAGCCTGAAAGGGAAGAGAGAGAGAGCGGACAGAAAGAGGAGATGTGCCGGGGCGTCTCAGGCAGATCTGGGCCACTGAGCACAACCCTGTAAGAACAGAGAGGAGAAAGACTGGCCTGGAAACAGGAGAGAGAGAGAGAGAGAGAGAGAGAGAGAGAGAGAGAGAGAGAGAGAGAGAGAGAGAGAGAGAGAAGAGAGGGAGAGAGAGAGAGAGGAGGAGAGAGCGAGAGAGTTTTATAGTTCCTCTGATATTTAAAGGGTAATTCCAACATCTTATAACGGATCCTATGTTTTTGTTGTTTTGTTGTTTGTTTTAGACATTTTTTTTCTTTCAAAGCAAAGGCACGACCCTTGGTACTCAATGGTGGAAGAAGCATTCAGATCCTTTACTTAAGTAGATCTACCATTACAGTAATGTAAAACTTCTCCATTATACTTAAAGGTCCTGCATTTAAAATCCTACTTGAGTAAAAGTACAGAAGTACAATCAAATGTGAACTTAACATTTCAAAAGTATACATGCTTCAAAGCAAAAACTGATGCATCAGAGTGTAACGACCATCACTTATTCACCTCAATGATACATTCATTTATTTTAATCCAGTCATGAACCCCTGGACTTTAATAGCTATATTTAATAGCTTTCTACTTGTGTTCAAAACTTTAAAATGTATCCCACCTATCCATGTTCTCTAAGAAGTCGTAATATTTTTAGAAAAGTAATATTACAAAAATAAAGTTGTAATTTAATAAGAATAAAGTCATAATACTTTAAGAAAAAAATCTACCTGTTCTACTGCTGTGCATGACATTTGCTCTGAACTCTGCTGATATGGTAGTTTCCCCTTCAGATTGTCTGACAGACAAAGTTTAGAGGAGCAGATGTACACTGCTATACGCCTCTGTCTTTATTGCAGAAGTAGAAAGACAGAAAACACTTCTGATCAGGCATGAATCTCACCATTGTGTGGCTTTTTGTCCACACAAATAATAACTTCACCACCTCCGATAAAGTGCAGCTCACAGCCGCTCTCAAACAGAGCAAAGGTGTCAATAAGCTAATTAATAAATAAATGAATACTTTCAAGAATACTGACAAGCTGACAAGACGCAAGCACAAAAAGCCCTGCAATAACCCAGATATGTTCGTCTCTGTCTGCACGACTCTCTGTCACGCTGCCTCTCTCTGCCCGACTGCTTGTTTATTTGTCTTTATTGCGTTCTATTTATAAATCCCAGTGTTTGTCTGTCTAACATTCTGTCTGTCATTTGTTGGGATTTGTCACTTAATGCAGTCACACCCTTAACTTTCCAGTACAGAGTGAAAGTGGCAAACATTTTTTCTTCAGGTAACTCTGGGACTGGGGCCTCGGTTTTAGGTAACACTGGTTTGACCTATTTGTTGTATTTGTTCATTCGTGCATCTGAGCGGAATTGATTCCCACATTTTGGGTGCAGGTGAATTGGCAGCTGTGTTTTGTTGTGTCAGTCGAATTGTTATTTTTAGTGTCAGTGATGTAAGGGGTCATTGAGTTTTACAGAAATGCCACCTGGAGCCACTGTGGCAGACTGCAAGTGTGAAAACACCCCGGACCATGATTCAGTGAGATGTGTGTGCTTTTTCCTTGAGACTTTGTTCTCACCAGGAAAAAGAAAGCATTGGTCATTTGTTTAAATACTTAAAATTGCATATGGTTATATTTTCTCCTAACTTTGTGAGTAATTCCCACAGTAGCATAGGTGGATGGGTCATGGCATTGCTAAGCTTTGTTTATACACGCGTGAGGCGCCCCCTGTCTTTCACAGAAGGTGCCCAATCAACGAGTACGCACAAAGGCTATTATGCTTTCTCGTTGCAGTATTCTCTGAAACGGCAGAGGGCGTGCAAACAAAATATACTCTGAAGAAGCAAGAAGTCAATGAGTGTTACCGGCAAAGCGCCATTAAGCAACCTCCACAATGCCGAGGAAGAATTTAAGGTAACTGTAAACACATATCGCATATTCATGGATTACTTTATTGCAAGCCCTGTAAAGAAATACTTCAAGTATTAAATGTATTGTGAAGATTTCCATAAAGGTTGGAAATCCTGTAAACAATTTGATTTGGCCGGCTAAATATAGACTCAAAGTTAAATTTATAAGACCTCCTGTTTCTGAAGCTTCTAAAAACAAACCTCAAAAAATGTTAACAGTGCTTTCATCAGTGAGCTAATTGTGACAGTCATGTCTGAAAAGCCCGGAGCGTGTGCACAGCAGATGCCTAGTTAGAAAAATTAAGAGGTGCTCGACCAAGTGCTGCGACAAATTGCGGAGCCTTCGCTCTTGGCGCGCAAGCAGTGATGACATCATTTTCTGCCATCACTACTGCAAGAATAAACCAAGCTTTATACAGCTGCAAAAATTCTTTGAGAAAAGGTTGGTGGAGGTGGATGGTTGGGCTTTCAAAGTGTGTGACCATGGCTCTTACCTTCTATCAAGAGACACTTACTCACAAATGGATAACAAAAGTCCCTGAATAACAAAAGTCAGAAAATAGATATTGCTGCTCCCTTAAGTCGCTAGGTTGCTGTTGAACAGCTGCATCTACTTTTCTTTTCGAAAATCTCCCAAAACATTTAATTGATAGCAAAATGGATGCCAATTTATTTTCTGTCAATCTATTAATCAATTAATGGACCAACCGTAGCAGCTTTATTCTGCATGTTAGGTGAACTGACTATTGTCCATAGGTGTGAATATGACCAGGTGTGACCATGAACAGGAGAGGTGATGCATGGATTATTGGCCAGATGTTGCTACATATTTATTAAACTGACGCCTAAGTACATTGGTATTATAGTTCAAGCAGCTAATAAAGATACATTAAGATCACAGAACAAATTATCAGAACAAATGTAGACAATTAACTGTGTGTTTATATGCATGTGCTGGTTCAGGTAAGTGCTGTAAGTGGTGATTTAATGAACGTAAAAAAAACACAGAACAAGCTGTTCCTGGCTGCTAGTTAGCTAACGGCCTCCCACATACACAGTCTTACACTCACACACACACAAACATTCACTATTCGGGGATTCGCTTGACAATGTGAAGCACTGGGATATGAAACAGGATCTTCCATTTTCTCTCGCCATCACCGTCTCAAAGTAATCATGAACCAAATGAGCCTGTGTGTGTGCGTGTGACTGTTATTTTGTTGGTTCATATGCGTAAGGGCATTTTGTGTGAGTCTGTGTTTCACATGTGCTTGTGCGTGACAGTGTGTGAGTGAGTGCAGAAGCTTGGGGTGAGTTCTGCAGCATTCACACCTCTACATCAAAAAAAAAAAATGAAACAGAAAGAGAGACGCGGAGAACCTGTTCTTATTCAGGTGCTATAACAGTGTCTGATATATTTGAGTCCATGTAAAGCGTCACCAAATGTGGAGCGATCGCCCACTGAGTGCAGCATGTTCTGTTTTGTGAGAGAGAGAGAGAGAGAGAGAGAGAGAGAGAGAGAGAGAGAGAGAGACAGAGAGAGAGACAGAGAGAGAGAGAGAGAGAGAGAGAGAGAGAGAAAGAGAGAGAGAGTAAAAATACACCCAGGTCCTGGGAGACGGTCTCTATGGCAGCGGTTACTATGGTGACGGCACGGCTGCACGTGAAGTGATGGCTGTTACATGACCCAGCGGAGTTCACCCTTCACACAGGCACAAACTTCAATAAAGAGCAGATGAAAGAAAAGAGATCATTTGTGGTGAAATTCAGGAAGAGCAATGACACCAGAGATGAAAAGTACATTTACTCCAGTGTATTAATATTGTACGTTTTACTATTTTAATTTTGCATTATTTAGTGAACAGAAAGTTTCCTTTTTGGTCGTTTTGTTCTGGCTGCGTCCAAATTCGTATACTGTACAGTACATATCGAATATGTGAACGTTTAATGTATGTTTGTATGAATAAACAATAGTAACCTTTGGATGCACTGAGCAATATTTTATGTTCTCACTTCATGAGACCAATCTATGATTTGTGAGAATCATAAAGTCTGAACTCATTTTAAAAAAGTATTACTTCTGGCAAAGTGAAATCTTGTACTTACGCTTGAATTGAAGCGTTATTGAGAAGTCTGCCATTGTCTGTTATGGACATTGTTGTCACTACCGGATTACATTGTGGGATATTTATGCCTGTGTAGAGTTCATTGTTTGCATACTGTAATATTTCACCAGAAATGCAATTTACATACTATTGGTTTCACGCTGAGGTTTCTGACTTACTGTTTTAGCATACTAAATAACATGTTAGTATGGAATTCGAGACACAACCTTTCTTATAAAAAGTGAAAAAATACTGCTTGCATGTGTTCAACCTGTTTTCAATGCAAATAAATAAAAAGTTTATGAGATAGACTTTCATTATGTTAATGAAACCAGCTTGTTTTTTCTTCTTTCGAGATACAGACTCTCGTTTTTTGACATTTAAAGTTTATTTTGAACTAAAAACAGGTTGGAATATTAATAATACACCCACCCAAATCAACTACTAATAAAATGCTGCTCACACAAAAGTGCACCAGTTACAATTATCTTATATGTGAGACAGTTAAGTGCTACTAATGCTTCTGTACATTTTGCCAAGTAGGATTATGAATGCAGGACTTTTACTTGTATTTAAGTACTATACCATTGTGTTATGACTGCTTTTACTAAAGTAAATAATCAAAACACTTCTTCCACCTCTGCTTGCTAGTATGTAAATGTGTGTGTGTGTGTGGCGTGTGTGGGCAGGTGTGTGTTAGCAGTTCCTGGAAAATGTATCACTACTCACATCTTTGTTTCTTTTATGTAATTATCATTGCACTGATATGAACATAGCTAAATCATTTGAATGTGTGTGTGTCTGTATAACGTGCTGGGAGCTTGCACATGTAGCGGTGCCTCTGCAGAGTCAGTCTGCTCTGTCATGCTGTTTCCATAGCAGCAGCGAGAGCCAACACTGCCAACCACGCTCAGTTTCACCCCATTGGTACCTTTTTTTTTGTGTGTGTGTGTGTGTGTGTGTGGGGGGGGGGGGGGGGGGGGGGGCATGATAACCATGAATTAACAGCTGAATGTTGATTTTTTTTTTTTGTTTCATCGTGGTGTATTGTGTTAAATTGGTCACCTTGTTGTCATCTGTCCCATATCCATTGAAATGAAATCCATAGATTTGATGAAACACTCTAGTCCGAGCAGCTTTATGTTCTTCCTGTTCTGTGTGTCCTGTTTGTCCATATTCTGGGTTCTTCCTGTGGTAAAATCCACCTGTGGAAACTTGCCTGTGTCGTGAAGCTGACTGCCCACAGACAGCACTCATCGCTGCCCCTGTAAACAGCTCCCATTTCCTCCTAATATTTGGCACTGTCACCGCTGTCATTGCCTAATTCTAATGGGTAACATTAGCTCTGCTCTCTCTCTCTCTGCTCTTGTGACCAAAAAGCTGTTAATTTTAGTCTAGTCTGTCTTTTCATGCTTAAGCTATTACATCAGTAGACTGTGAGTGCATAAGCAAGCAGCTGCAGTATCAGTAGCAAATAAAAACAAAGTGTTTAGCAGACTGCAGGCTGATATTCATACTATTGATTTTGCCAAGACGTTAACCACAATACTTTTCAGTGCTTTTTTTTACTTGGCCATTTTGGAGGTCTTAAAAGACAGTCTGTAATAATTCAAGTTACTTATATACATGTCAGTCTGGAACACAAATGTTTGTGTTTTACTCAAAATAAATAGACTATGACTGCGAATAGAGTGAAAAGAGTGAGAAAAAAAAATCAAGCGAAGCCACACAATTACAATTGCTATAATTCCCCTTTGATCTGTAGTAGAGATCAACATTAAGGTCGTATCAGCTCTGGTCAGTGTTGCTGGTTTTGGAGCATTATACAGGTCCATCTGGGTCTTGGCTGGGATGTCAAGCACTTGATTAGAGGTTGCAGCAAGCATTAAACCGTTTTCACATCTTTGGGAGTCGTGTAGCTTTCAGCCAAGTTAGCACTCAGACTGCCTGCTTACTCAGCCGATGAATGATACCTCTGATGTGCAACTATGGCGGAGCGTGATTTGATAGCCACACTGAAACTGAACATTTGAGAGGAGATACAATAGATGACTGAATCAAAAGGAATGTGACATCTACCTGCAATCTAGGACATGTAGGCCTGCTACCGGTTCACACATGAGATGTATTTATATAAATTAATGTCTTGGGTCACATTTCTGTTGCTTTGTTCAACACTCTTTGGTGCAGAGGATCTCGTTCAGAACAGCAGGATGCCTCGACCAGTAAATGTGTATTCTGCTCCAGGCCAGTTGATGGTGAGTTTGTTGCCGTTTGTAGTTATATGAAGATATTCAGTTATAAACTGTATTGCATCTAAAGTTGTTTTAGGTAGGGATGAATGTGTGTTAAATGAATCAATATACAGGATATCAACAGGTAGGAACAGAGGTAACAGGTTCCGAAACGCGGACCAATAAATCCTAAAATAAATTCCACAAAATTTCAACACTTCACAATGTGATATATGATTATATAATCTTATTGCAAGCAATAAAAGAGTCTCTGAACAGAAGTCCATCAAATTTAAACGAGTTGCACAAATCTTCCCCACTAGTACACTAGTTTTTGTATTGCAGTACCACCCTTAAATATTTCTCACTGAGCGCCATTTTTTAATGACCACGACAAACAGTCCAATGTCCATTCTACTCATTCTGTGTCTATGGTTTTAGCCCTTTTGCAGCATCTGTATGGCAGTCCGCCACATTGACATTGTACTTGCATAGAGACTACAAGGGAAAAGTAAAACACATGACATGCTTCATGAATTCCTTTCTTTTTTTACACTTCTCTTCCCCAGTGGCTAAACAGACCCTTGTTTATCTTTTAACTCTAAACATGAGGGGTCAGACAAGAAGCAGTGGTCCAAGGTGTGAGCTCTGCGAAAAGCCCTGACTGCTGGGTTTACACATGCTGTAGACAAACAGTAAATCCCAGCTCGCCTCATTACACCCGCTCTGAGCATGACTGTGGATAAGGGTGTATTGATTTGAATGTTCCAACCCTTTTTAGATAAACAGTCTGGAGGATCTGCGGTCTTTTTTTAAAATCAGATTTCACTGGCCTTTACTAGAGCAGATAACATAGTGTCCTCACAGTGCTCAAGATCACTCTGTTTATCTTCTGAATTCATCTGGTCACACTGTGCTGGACATGTGCGTGTGTTTATAGACAGATAACGCTGCAGGTCTTTATCTCGGAGCCTCCTGGTCTCCCTCTCTCTGCTCTCTACGCCTCCTCATGTTCATGTTCTCTCCCTCCTTTTCTTCTCCTCCCCTTTTCATTCCCCTCTGCCTCCTCAGCTTCGTTCCTCATCACCTCCTCTCGTCCTCTTACTCCATTTCTCCTCATTACAGCTGGTTTTCAACTCATCCAGATCAAACAGGAAATTGAGGCAGCAGTCGAGATAACTGGAAATTCGCTCTTTGTTCTGTTTGAAAGGGCTGGCATTAAAACGTATTTATTTGTCAGTAGATTGAGTGTAGTGAGGGTCTGAAATGATAAAGCTGAATGATAAATCCTCACTCAAGGATTTTAATACCCGTAGTTATCCTACTCATAACATTCAGCTGCTGGCTTTTTAAATGGAGTCATGTAATGGAGTGACGGAGTGATGTTGTCGCAGAATTACAAAGGATTCAATCTAATTATAAGGCTCTGGCTTGTTGTTTGAAGAGAGTCACTGTGTGTGTGTGTGTGTGTGTGTGTGTGTGTGTGTGTGTGTGTGTGTGTGTGAGAGAGTGACAGCAAGAGTTGAGCCTCATACTGTGTAACAGCTGGTTGACGAGTGATGCCCCAGATTTTTACACCTGCCTGGCGGTCATTTGAAAGCTATTACAAAGTTTATGAAAAGCTAATATGAAGGTTCAGCAGTCTGACTCATCAAATAGTGTTTTTTTTCTAAAATCACGGCCTTTTTTTCTTTCTCCCTGGTTCTTTTCTGAGCTGCAGTGGGGGATGACAACACAAACAAGGGATTATGTACTAAAAAGTCTTCTACCCCCACTTTTAACTAACTTAAACTTTTGAAGCCTCATAATTATTCATTACTTTTTTTAAATTTAGTCCGCCATCTCTTCCATTCAAAACACATTAAAAGGGAAACTCTTTACGACCAGTGTTCACAATTTCAGCTTCATAGTTAATCTAATAAAAACATATTTGCTGGTAGTTTGATATTTCTGACTCTTTTTAATCTTTTAAGGATAAAGCCAGACCATGTACTTGGTACTGTCACACCAGCAACAGTCTACACAGGCATACAATGAAATAAATAAAGACTGCACAGATGCAATGTGCCTGTTGATGTATATGAGTTGCATCAGACCCTCTGAAATAACACTAACGTCACCCCTCTCTTCTCCTCTTCTCACCTCTATAGTGCAGTGTCTGGAAATGACCACTAAGCGGAAGCTGATTGGCCGGCTGGTGCCGTGCCGTTGTTTCCGTGGTGAAGAGGAAGTGATCTCAGTGTTGGATTACTCCCACTGCAGCCTGCAGCAGGTCCCAAAGGAAATCTTCAGCTTTGAGAGGACTCTGGAGGAGCTCTACCTCGACGCCAACCAGATTGAGGAACTACCCAAGGTAACGCCTCTGAACCATATGTTGACCCCCTTTCTGCTGTATCTTGTCTCCAACCTCAAACCTCAAAGCCAAACTTGCTACACATAACTTTTTGACTACCTGGACCAAGGCCAGTCAGTCAACCCTAATGTGATCCTTGCAAAACCAAAGTGAAAATCCATGGACTAATAGAGTGCAGGGATGACGTATTTTTGTCGAGCAGCCCAGAAGTTAGCACTGCACCGGTTCGGTCGTCAACAAGCCAATGGGATTTTTCCATTGCAGAAAATAAGGTCCATTGCAAACACAAGTTTAGGATACTTACACTTTTGTACAGGAAGATACTCTACACAAATGAACACCAGTTATGATTTTTGACTAATTTTCTGGATTTAAGACTCATTCCTGCAGCACCCTGTATGTGTGGCTCTTTTTTATGACCTCGTTCACCTTGATTAAAGTCAACTGTTTGCTCCACACCTTGTTCTAGGGAGCCGCGACATGCATTTTATGTAACAAAGAGCTGCTTTACTTATTTACCTATTGGTTGACAGCACAACAAATATACATGTTTGCACTTAAATGATTACATAAAGTGACTGTAAATGTGACCTATAGTATGTAATTGCTTTGTGGTATTTGACAAAAGTGGACCTTTATTCTTTTTCAACTCCACTGAAGCCACTTCTTGACTGGAACTGTGGCCTGCGCCCTCAGAAGTTGACACATTTGGATATATAGCTGTTGTGTGAGCACCAGTGATGTTCATTTTAAGGAATTGACAGTTAAGCAATGCTGTAAAGCTTTGCTATTCTTAGATCTTTACCACCAGTGCAACAATTGTGTGGCTGCGTGGTGCTAAGGCCATGCTGGTCCTTAAACAAAAAGGGTTCATCCTCTGTACAGTTCAGAGTCAGTGAACATTGCAGCTTCATTGTACTCCGTCAACCTCTGGCGTACTTTAACTGAATGCTAACTTTTATAATTTTAAAGTCATTGGGATTCTTCCCTATGTGCAGCGTGACTGCACAAAGTTTAAAGTCAATCCATTCAAAAAGTGTTGAGATATTTTATGTTGGACAGCTGTGAAGATACACAGTTTACAAATTTGTGATTTTTGCACTATATAAATAATATGTTCATGATTTGACCGACCGAAAACATTGTCATCCCTGTAGAAAAATTAAATTTGAAGAGTCTTGAGACTGAGACAAGCTGTAATGTTTCCATACTACAAACAGCATCCCATACTAGACATCATCGAGTGACAGGAAACATGGGGTGGAAGAGAGGCATCCTCAGCAACCCGAGACTTAAAAAACCCTTGTGTGAGCAGTAATGAGGCAAAATGCCCCGACAATATTTCAAGGAGAATTACAGGTGCTGTTTATAGGAGCGCTGTCTCAATTTATTGATATCCTGTCCTGGTTTAGTTTAAATGACAGAGGTGGTGAATTGGATTTCTAAATACAGTATAACCTGCATAAATGGAGACAGTCTAATAGGGCTAAGTAAGTGGGGAGCCCAACTTGCATTCAACAGACAAAAATCGTGTATGTTTATGTGTGTGCCAAGATTGTATAAAGGCTGCCGAGGCTGCCAAAGTGATTGGCCTTTATGTAAGTGAGTTGGAGAGCTCCTGAAGTGTGTGTGAGTAAGGGATTGTGTCTTTAAGTGTAGAGGCGTGTGGCCTGAATCACCTGGCTACCTTTCCATGTTTAGCTCTGTCTAGCTCTTTGGCCCTGGTGTTCATTTTGTTTTTGCTCTTTACAATAGTGACAGTCAGGTGGGAATGTAAAAGTAAATGTGGCCGACAACTCAACACTTCAATAAGATGCACAGAAGAGGCAATTTCAAATTATTTTCTCCATAGAACATGTTGAGTAGTAAAGAACCTCTCCTAACAGGAGGCCGCGGATCTCTCACTCTGTTGTTTCTTTGAGCAACGGAGTCGTGTCAAAAAATCAGCTGGATCCGGTTTTCAATAAAAAAGTATTTAATAATTCACAGAAGCTAAAAGACAATTACAAACTGAATTACACTATCGATAGTAAGGATTTGCGAGGCCGACAAAAGTCAATTAGCTGTAAAACAGGAACGCCAAGAACTGAAGAACTTCTCTCCTTATCATGTCTTGATACTTGAAAGTCAGTGGTTTACTTTCAAAATCCAGTATCAGCTTCAGTGACTGGCTGAAATTCAATTGTCCCCTCCTGGCCTCGGACAATGCTCACTATTGGTCTAACTTGATGATCTGGACAGTCTCTCCTGGTCTGGCATGTCCTCCTCCTCGTAAAAGCTGCGTGCACCCGACACCCTCGCTTGACCATGGTCCAGTCTCCATTTGGTGCCGATTCCACTATGACTCATCTTATCTCCATATATGGTCATGAAAGATCTGAAACGCTCGCTTTCCCTCATGGCTCTAAACATTCAGTAACTATACTTCTAATCTAATGCATTCAATGATTATGATTTTATGGTTTAAGACCTCTGTAAGTTAATATTGACATTTAACATCCACCACTAGGGGTGCTATTAAACATATTAGGAATGCTTTTTAAACTTAAATTCTCAACAAACAACATTTTGGTTTGTGCAGTTTATGATTAAGTTTAATTTTTTCAAGCGTCTGCACAGGTTCTCTTTCTTTGTGCAAGTTAGGTGGCTTGGAAATTGCCTGTAGGAATGAATGTGAATGAGCATTCTAAATTGCACATAATTAGATAATAGTTCATTCCTCGTGTGAAGTATGGTTCACATCAAATCACACTTGGTGTATATTGTGTATATTTTTATTATTACCTCTTGAAGGTGATGTTAGGAAACATGGAAAAACAAAAACAGTTCACTGAATGATCCATTGAAATACTTAATTAATAACGTTAATAATGTTTTGCCATTCATCCAAATGGATTCAGTTCTCCTGTAAGGAGGAATTCCTCAGCATTTCTCCTGTGGGGATGCTGTACCACCTATGAATTATAACCTGTTCAGAAGGCACCAAACACGAGCCAAATTATGTCCCTTCCCAAACTGTTGTTCTCACCTGTACTCATAAGAGTGTGGTAATCCATTCAAGAGTCTTCAGAATAAGAAAACAGCTAAAGCTAAAACTATCTAATCGGTTTAGGCTCAGACATGTGGAAACTTGTTTGGCCTATATGTGGTTCGCGATGACCACAAAAAGTAATCAAATTAGTATTTTTTGTACTTTTTTAATTTTTATATTGCTGAACTAAATGTGGAGTGGGACATGAGTGGGACAATGGGCTGTACACAAATCATGGATTGCCACCATGATGTCCTACTTTGTAATACCATTTACATTTTTTAGATTGTTACGGATGAAGACATGCCCATCTGAATATTTCACAGGAACTTAGCTGACCTCAATTTTAAAAACGGCAAACCGGATATCATGTTAGTTGACGAGAGAGGCCGGCAGAGAATACCGGCCATCGCTAATGGTTGCATTAATATCCAAATTTGAAATATTTAAACTTTTTGCTATCCTCCGCAACGGTATTTAGAATCGGATGTTGTAGCTCCCTTACACCGGAGAAACTTGTTTGCAATAGAATATTAAGAGACAGCTGCATTTTATTGCAATAGATATCGATGGTAATTTGAACATACCCTGGGACAGTTGTCTGGGGGACTGCCCTTTGGTTCAAAAGCCCATTATTCCAAAAGCCCAATAGTTCTAAAAAGGTATTTTTGGCATGATGGCCCAATTAGTCTGATGGCCCGTTACACGAAAACGAAAGTCCACTGCTCCGAAGTCCCGTTGCTCTGAAAATACACACTCCTGCCAGTCTTACTACTTTCCAGACACTGTTAACATATTGCTGAATTTAACAGATAATATATAAATCATAACCTAAATTGTAACTTATGGCTTTTTATGAAGACTTTTAATTTCAGCTGATTTTAACTTTAACAGCTCTTTTGTGAACTAAGTCAAATAAATAATAGTGGGTTTTTGTTTTCGGGATGAAGGGCCGAAAAATAAAAAATCTTCTTGATTTTTTCGTTTTGACCTTGTTTGTTTGTTTTTTGTATTTGTAGCATTTCTAGATTTGGATAGCATTCCCGTTCATGTCAGTGGTTTAGTCTGTTGTTTGTGTTTTTTG
This sequence comes from Cebidichthys violaceus, assembly GCF_023349555.1. Taxonomy (NCBI): domain Eukaryota; kingdom Metazoa; phylum Chordata; class Actinopteri; order Perciformes; family Stichaeidae; genus Cebidichthys; species Cebidichthys violaceus. Next base: position 9,955,891 of record NW_027176296.1, read on the forward strand.
TTAGTATGTTTTAGCCTGTCTGTACTTCAAGCATTTCATGCATGTGCTTTCACTCCTACATCTTTCATTGTAGTTTGGGTTTTGTCCTGAGGGGCCACTGTATATTGGAGATTAAATCTGCGTTATTCATTGAAAAGCAGCTAAAATGGCATTGCTTTTCCACAACATTACGTGGTGCATAACTCCAGCTGACTTCCTGGCTTTCTGTACTGTATCTTTCTACTAAAGGTCTGCGTGATTCTGCCAACAGATTATAATATTCCATTGTTTCCCCTCTGTGTTTCCATAGCAACTCTTCAACTGCCAGGCCTTGAAGAAGCTGAGCATGCCCGATAACGACTTGTCCAACCTGCCCACCACCATCGCCAGCCTGGTTAACCTCAAAGAGCTAGACATCAGTAAAAACGGTAAAAATCCTCTCTGTGATAAAAAGATGACTGATTCAACCTGAACAAAGTGAAACTCTATTGAAAAATGACTGGCCTTCTCAACTGCAATGCAAATTACAACCATGCCCACATCCAGTACAGTGTATGGAGAAGAGCGGGTAAGGAAACAAACAAGGGTAGCACAGATCTCAAAAAGCTGAACTCAGCCCACATGAAATGAAAATAATAATCACAATTATCTCACATCCAAAGTATTTAATCAAAATATGACAGAATGTGATGCTGTCTGAATACTTGCAAAGATCACTGTAGATAATAGTTCCCTGTCTTTACAGAAATTCACTCCACAAACACATTTCGTCTTCCCTCTCTGTGTCTCTCTCTCTCACAGGTATCCAGGAGTTTCCTGACAATATAAAATGCTGTAAAGGCCTGTCTGTGGTGGAGGCCAGTGTTAACCCTATCACCAAGTAAGACACAAACACTCACCTTGTAGTATAACTTACTCTTATCATGACCACTGAATCCCTTGGAATATCCGGGCCTCTAGTTTGATGGCAGCTCATTTTAATGTTTATCTACAGCACTGACTCTATCATCCTAAAAATAAACAATTGGCTCATATGTAGTCTCTTTTTCATATAGGACCAGTTTGTATTGAGGGTGAAACACTGTGTTCCATGCATTGTTGATAGCACCAATTGAAACAACCGGTTTGAATGGACTTGGACTTAGTTCAAGATGTAATGGATTGTTTGATGCATCTGCCATGTATTTAGCTGTTTGAGCAGATTTTTCCCTGTCAAGAGACCGACACTGGTCTTGTTTTTTTCCTGCTTTTTTTGTATTCCAATCTATGCAATTAAAGCACCACAGAGGCACTTCATATTTTACAGTACTTGGCTGCATCCACAGACCCTTAACTACCATACAACCATATACATCCTATTGGCTCAGCTATGACTAGACAATAGAAGATATAATTGCTACTATAAAGTGCTGATGTTGTTTACTATTGGAGCATCAGGTGTTATGATAGTAATTGCTGTTTTGCTGCCGGTAGTGTAATGTCCATGAAGCACAACTGGACTTAACCACACAGTAAACTGCAGACATACATGTTTCTTTTACTGTGTGTGTGTGTGTGTGTGTGTGTGTGTGTGTGTGCAAGAGATGAGTCATCTACAGGCTGACAGCAGCGAACTGTTTTAAAGGGTTATATGGGAACATATTTTATTTAATCTATTGTGTCCTTTTAAGGACACACATTTTCTTTTTCTTTCTTATTATTCTTTTGCATATGCTCTTAATTTCTTTGTTTTTTTCTGCCATTACTCTCTCTTCCAGACTCCCAGATGGTTTTACGCAGCTCCTGAATCTGACCCAGCTCTTCTTAAACGATGCCTTCTTGGAGTATCTGCCGGCTAACTTTGGCAGGTAAAGTAATGCATGTAATTGTTAGTGTGTGCTTGGTCCTGAGCATTTGTGTGTGACTGTGTTGGATGAGGTGTTTTTACATATTTCAGGCACCAGAGACACTAATTCAGTCAGTGGCGCTAGTATCAATTGTAAAGGCTCTTTATGAAAAATATGGGTACGTCCAAGTGTATCAGCCTTTAAACTGTACTGTACATGATTAAAGGATGTGTAATTATTCAAAGATGCTGAGCATGCCCGATAGGCCTAAGGCTTAGTTATTGTATGGACATTTATCTTTGGGGCATTTTTTATATTAGGGCCAAGTTTTAATTTCTCAAAAAAAATTAGTCCATTCCTCTATCCATGTCATTCTTTCGTCATCCCATTATCCCATTTCTATATACTTCTTAGAATTTTGTAAGGGTCACTGTATTGTGTTTTTTGTTCATTGTTGTCTTAATACTTTATTTCCAACAAGTTACTCTGCTGGTTTTATTCAGTTATTATGAGTGAGGGCAGCTGATACCGGTTAGTTTGTGATGAAAGACGCTTCAAATGAAATCCTGTGAAATATGTGGAAGCTCAAACGTTAAAAATACCTTAAATTGAAACACTTTTATAGTGCTGATCATCTGTAATCATGTGGAGTAATCTTTGGTAATCACACATTACCAATCAATTATTCAGTGTGGCTTTGTGGCACAAGGACTGCCTGTGCCAAAGCACACTGACTGTAATCCTGCGGGCTTATTCAGTGTGGCTTTGTGGCACAAGGCAGTAATACTGCCTGTGCCAAAGCACACTGACTGTAATCCTGCGGGTTTATTATTATTCAGTGTGGCTTTGTGGAACAAGGCAGTAATACTGCCTGTGCCAAAGCACACTGACTGTAATCCTGCGGGTTTATTCAGTGTGGCTTTGTGGCACAAGGCAGTAATACTGCCTGTGCCAAAGCACACTGACTGTAATCCTGCGGACTTATTGTTGGAATGCTGATTCAGCATTCCAAGTATTGTTCTTCGAATCTTTATTGTTGGAATGCTGATTCAGCATTCCAAGTATTGTTATCCTAATCTTTATTCTTCAACTATTTCTTCCATACGTATTTTGGCACTTAATAACTTCCACATTTCTTAAGCTACAGAAACCGTTCAAATATGAAAATGTTCAGCTTTTTCAGGAGAGGGGTGCTATGTCTTTTTATGTTTCTAATATTTCAACTTTTTTAATTATTAAGCATTTTGCAATTTTTTTTTGAATGGGATGTCTATGGAGAAACTTTTCAAATCCTCTTAAACTTGTTCAACTTTCAGATCCTTCTACTTCCTCATACTTTCAGCTACAGACACCATTTAAACTTTCAAATGTTGAGAAAACCCTGATCAATGATTGTATGTTATAATCATTTTGATATCTTTTATACTTTTTGAGCTGTAGCAATTTTGCTTTTATGTGTTTTTCAGTCCTTTTCTGCTTTTATAATGGGTGTGTATTGCGCAGCTTAGAGTGCGTGATGTCATCGCTAGAGTGAAGAGAAGCCTGAGATTTCTGTGAAAAAAATATTTGTCTTTTGCGACTGACTCCTCAATTTTCACTCTACATGCATAATTTTTGGATGGAAACGTAGCTAATCTTGTCCTTGTCGTAGACATATGACTATGGAATCTCACAGATTTACACATTTGGCACAAAAGCCTTTACTTGAGAGGAAAACCAACTTTCTCCTCCATAGACCCCAATGTTAAAACGTACTTCAAAAAAGTCTTGCACAGACAACCGTACCCCATTTCTAAATCGCCATTGAAGCCACTTTTTTTTACACTACAGACACACTTTTTGCATGATCTGTTCTTCAAGTCATCCTCCCTCTCGAGTATTCATTTTGGAGCAATTGGGGCTATGGTTATGGTGTTTTTTGGGTTTTGTTTGACAGGTGTTTTCCTGTTTTTTTCTCATGAAAAGGCGGCAGGCTCACAGGTGTTCGTGCTTGAGCTAATTACTGATGTTTATAAACACACAGACTCACAGACACAAGCCTCTCTCTCTATCTCTCTGTGTGTCTCTCTCTCTCTGCGTGTGTATCTCTCTCTCTCTGTGTGTCTCTCTATCTCTCTGTGTGTCTCTCTCTCTCTGCGTGTGTATCTCTTATACAGTCATTCAGGTATTAGAGACTTTTAGAGGACCCCCCCACACACTCACACACACACACACACACACACACACACACACACACACACACACACACACCATTTTAAAGTACAAGCCCCACCGAATGAATTCCAACTGAAATGCTTTTGATGAAGCCTGTCATTTAATAACCTGTTTGTGTTTATCTAACATTATGATTCAGTCTCCTCTCCTCCTGTCTAACCCACCCAGCCCCACCCTTTCAAAATAAAAGCCCCATGGATTAACTGTATTTAAACATTAAGCTCAAAATGAGGCTTTTTTGTTGAAATAATTAATGCTCTTAATAATACTACGACAACTACTACTACTGCTGCTAATATTTCTAGTATTACTAATACTGCTACTAATACTACTAATACTACTTCTGCTACAATTTTTTTTGTTGCAACTATTACCACTACTACTACTGCTATTATTACTACCACTACTGCTCATATGACCAGTACTACTATTACTTATACTACAACTGCTACTACTGCTGCTATTCATGCTACTACCAATACTGATACTACTACAGCTAAAAGTATGAATGCTACTAGTATTTCTACTACTGCTATTACTGCTACTTCAAATACTGTCATTACTGTTACTCATACTACTACTTCTTCTACTACTACTACAGTTATATTAAATACAACAACCAATACTACAGCTATTACTACGACTACTTCTACTACTTCTTCGAATTACTAATACTTCTACTACTAATAATACTTCTACTACAACTACAACTTCTACGACTACTTTAAATATCTCTATTGCTACTAATATTTCTACTTCAAACAATACTTCTACTACAACTACAACTTCTAATACTACTACAAATATCACTACTACTACACATTGTTTAAGCCACAGAAACCATTCAAATATAAAAATGTTCAGCTCTTTCAGGAGAGGGTGATATGACTTTTCATATTTATAATCTTTACATTTTTGAATTATTAAGCTTTTTGCAATTTGTTTTGAATGGGATATCTATGGAGAAAATCTTCAAATCCTGTTAAACTTCAACTTTCAAAGCCTTCTTCTTTCTCATATTTTCAGCTACTGACACCATAGTTAGACGTGTCAACTAGAAGGGTTTTCAGCAGTGCAGTTTAAATGCTTTTGGGCTTCAACATTTTTCAGACAGGTACTCTCTCATTTCTGTATTTTCAGCAATGTTTTTGCAATTCATTTCAGCTTTCAGCTTTCAGCATTCCAACGCATTTTCAGCAGGAAATGCATTTTCTAGTTCAGTGTGGCTTTGTGGCACAAGGCAGTGTGCCAAAGCACACTGACTGTAATCCTGCGGGTTTATTCAGTGTGGCTTTGTGGCACAAGGCAGTAATACTGCCTGTGCCAAAGCACACTGACTGTAATCCTGCGGGCTTATTATTCAGTGTGGCTTTGTGGCACAAGGCAGTAATACTGCCTGTGCCAAAGCACACTGACTGTAATCCTGCGGGCTTATTGTTGGAATGCTGATTCAGCATTCCAAGTATTGTTCTTCGAATCTTTATTCAACTATTTCTTCCGTACGTATTTTGGCACTTAATAACTTCCACATTTCTTAAGCTACAGAAACCATTCAACTATATAAATGTTCAGCTTGTTCAGGAGAGGGGTGCTATTTCTCATAATTTTTCTAATCTTTCAACTTTTTGAATTATTAAGCATTTTGCAACTTATTTTTTGAATGGGATGTCTATGGAGAATATTTTTAAATCCTCTTAAACTTGTTCAACTTTCAGATCCTTCTACTTCCTCATACTTTCAGCTACAGACACCATTTAAACTTTCAAATGTTGAGAAAACCCTGACCAATGATTGTATGTTATAATCATTTTGATATCTTTTACACTTTTTGAATAGTAGCATTTTTGCTTTCATGTGTTTTTCAGTCCTTTTCTGCTTTTATAATGGGTGTGTATTGCGCAGCTTAGAGTGCGTGATGTCATCGCTAGAGTGAAGAGAAGCCTGAGATTCCTGTGAAAAAAATATTTGTCTTTTGTGACTGACTCCTCAATTTTCACTCTACATGCATCATTTTTGGATGGAAACGTAGCTAATCTTGTCCTTGTCGTAGACATATGACTTTGGAATCCCACAGGTTTACACATTTGGCTCAAGAGCCTTTACTTGAGAGGAAAACCAACTTTCTCCTCCATAGACCCCAATGTTAAAACGTACTTCAAAAAAGTCTTGCACAGACAACCGTACCCCATTTCTAAATTGCCATTGAAGCCACTTTTTTTTACACTACAGACACAATTTTCGCATGATCTGTTCTTCAACTCATCCTCCCTCTCCAGTATTAATATTGGAGCAATAGGGGCTATGGTTATGGGGTTTTTGGGGTTTTGTTTGACAGGTGTTTTCCAGTTTTTTTCTCATGAAAAGGCGGCAGGCTCACAGGTGTTCGTGCTTGAGCTAATTACTAATGTTTATAAACACACAGACTCACAGACTCTCCAACTGCTGCGTCGTCACCATGGGAACCAATGACACACACACACACACACACACACACACACACACACACACTCTCTCTTTCTCTGTCTGTCTGTCTCTCTCTACACACTCAGTACATATAACTGTCTGTCTGCCTCACTCACTCACTCAGTACATATAACTGTCTGTCTGCCTGTCTCACTCACTCACTCCATATAACTGTCTGTCTGCCTGTCTCTCTCTCCAAATCACTCAGTCAATGTAACTGTCTGTCTGCCTGTCTCTCTCTCCCACACAGTCAGTCCATCTGACTGTCTGTCTGCCTGTCTTTCTCTCCCACTCACTCAATACATATAACTGTCTGTCTGCTCTTCTCACTCAATCCAGATGACTGTCTGTCCTCCTGTCTCCCTCACTCACTCAGTACATATAACTGTCTGTCTGCCTCTTTCACTCACTCACTCAGTACAAATAACTGTCTGTCTGCCTGTCTCACTCACTCAGTACAAATAACTATTTGTCTGCCTGTCTCTCTCTCCAAATCACTCAGTCAATGTAACTGTCTGTCTGCCTGTCTCTCTCTCCCACACAGTCAGTCCATCTGACTGTCTTTCTGCCTGTCTCTCTCTGCCACACAGTCAGTCCATCTGACTGTCTGTCTGCCTGTCTCTCTCTCCCACTCACTCAATACATATAACTGTCTGTCTGCTCTTCTCACTCAATCCAGATGACTGTCTGTCCACCTGTCTCACTCACTCACTCAGGACATATAACTGTCTGTCTGCCTGTCTCACTCACTCAGTTCATATAACTGTCTGTTTGCCTGTCTCACTCATTCACTCAGTTCATATAACTGTCTGTCTGCCTGTCTCTCTCTCCCACAGTCAGTCCATCTGACGGTCTGTCTGCCTGTCTCTCTCTCCCACTCACTCAGTACATATAACTGTTTGTTTGCTCTTCTCACTCAATCCAGATGACTGTCTGTCCACCTGTCTCACTCACTCACTACATATAACTGCCTGTCTGCCTGTCTCACTCACTCAGTTCATATAACTGTCTGTTTGCCTGTCTCACTCACTCACTCAGTTCATATAACTGTCTGTCTGCCTGTCTCTCTCTCCCACACACTCAGTCCATCTGACTGTCTGTCTGTGTGTCTCTCTCTCTAAATCACTCAGTCCATCTAACTGTCTGTCTGCCTGTCTCTCTCTCCCACACACTCAGTCCATCTAACTGTCTGTCTGCCTGTCTCTCTCTCCCACACACTCAGTCCATCTAATTCTCTGTCTGTCTGTCTGTCTGCCTGTCTCTCTCTCCCACTCACTCAGTACATATAACAGTCTGTCTGCTCTTCTCACTCAATCCAGATGACTGTCTGTCCTCCTGTCGCCCTCACTCACTCAGTACATATAACTGTCTGTCTGCCTGTCTCACTCACTCACTCAGTACAAATAACTGTCTGTCTGCCTGTCTCACTCACTCAGTACAAATAACTGTCTGTCTGCCTTTCTCACTCTCTCACACTCATTCATTCAGTCTCTCTATCTCTGTCTTCCTGTCATTCTGTGTTTCTCTCTCTGTCTTTCTTTCTGTCTCTCCCTCTCTCCCTCTGGCTCTCTCTCTGCTACCACTACTGCTGCTATTCATGCTACTACCAGTACCAATACTACTACAGCTATTAGTACAATTGCTACAAGTACTAATACTACTGTTATCACTTCAAATACTGCCATTACTATTACTACTTCTTCTACTACTACTACTACTGTTATATTAAATACTACGACCACTACTACAGCTATTACTACGACTACTGATACTACTACTTATACTGCTTCTTCTAATTACTAATACTTCTACTACTAATAATACTTCTACTACAACTACAACTTCTACTACTACAAATATCACTACTGCTGACATTTTTTAAGCCACAGAAGCTGTTCGAATATAAAAATATTCAGCTTTTTCAGGAGAGGGGTGATATTTTTCATATTTGTAATCTTTAAACTTTTTGAATTATGGGATATCTATGGAGAAAATCTTCAAATCCTGTTAAACTTCTTCAACTTTCAAAGCCTTCTTTCTCATACTTTCAACTACAGACACCATAGTTAGACGTTTCAACTAGAAGGGCTTTCAGCAGTGCAGTTTAAATGCTTTCGAGCTTCAACATTTTTCAGACCGGTAGTCTCTCATTTCTGTATTTTCAGCAATGTTTTTGCAATTCATTTCAGCTTTCAGCTTTCAGCATTCCAACGCATTTTCAGCAGGAAATGCATTTTCTAGTTATTCTTATTCTCCATCTTCCACATCAGAGTTTGCCGCGAAACTAGTCACACAGCGTTGCCAACACCTGCTCAAAAAGTAATTCAACATGTGCGGCTTGATCGGGAATCGTGAGCTATGACTTTTATAAGAAATTTGTCCAGCGGTTTCCCCGAAAATCGCAATCTACGATGAAAAATCGGCCCATTGACTTGAATGGGATTTCGGCGTGAAGAAAGCAAAAAAAAAAACTTAACTTTGGACCCATATTGACCAGCCATACTTTAACGTAGAAACATGATTCAAAGTTTAAAACGTAGACAAATTGATGGACGTTATTGAGCCAAATGGACATTTTGCTAGCTAGCATAGTTTTCATGAAGTCACCGATTTAGTTTCAGCAAAACTTTGGGTCTGTTTGAGATTTTATAATGGGTGTGTATTGCGCAGCTCGTTAAGTGCTAGACTGATGACATCACGGTCAGAGTGGAGCAGAGCAGGAAAAAGTTCTGTGATTTTTCCAAACAAATTGCTCCCATTCCCACAATTTTTACTCTTTATACACCATTTTTGGCCAAAAAGCTTGGAAATGTTGTGCTGGTCGCAACAAAGTGTCTATGGAATCCAACGGACTTACACATTTGGCTCAAACAGCCGTGGAGCGACATGAATTCCAACCGACTGCCCCATTAGACCCCATGTTAAATCAGAAAAGAAATTTGTCAAAGAAAGCAGACGGTACCAGTTTTGTAACTTGCGCTGGCGCTCACATTTATAACACTATAAACATAAAAAACATACCAGGGCGTTCGGCAGAGTCTTATCTCTCTCACGGTGCACTTATTTTATTGATTGGACCCATGGTTTTGGTATAAAGTGCATTTGTTTGACAGGTGTTTTCCAGTGTTTTCTCATGAAAAGTCTGCCAAGCTCACAGGTGTTCTTAATTCAGCTAATTACTGATGTTTATAAACAAACAGACTCACAGACTCTCCAGGCCCTGCGTCGTCACCATGGCAACCAGTGACACGCACGCACGTGCTCTCTCTCTCTCTCTGTCTGTCTGCCTGTCTCTACACAGAAGGATTTACAAATAAATGTGACTCACAAATGCACGCAGAACAAATATATTTCTGCATTTGTATGTATTTGTGTGTGGATGTTTTCTATTTGTTTGTGGATTTGTGTGTATTTGTTTGTGGATCGCTTCACATTTGTTGGTGGGTTTTTTGAGACTCCCCTGCCTGACCGGATTCACAAATACATTTTTTTTGACATGGACCTATCTGTAGCCAATCAGATGTCAGCCTCATTTTCAAGCAATCACATGAGCGCAGCTCCCCCCTCCCCTCCCCACGAGGCTGCCAGCTGTGTTCACACCGAACGCAGGGCGAATTATTCGCGCGATGAGATTACATACAAAGTCTTTGCACAGACGCGATGAGACTGCAGTGACGCGAATTTTGCGCGGCGCGTTTGGGGTGACGCGTTTGAGGCGACGCGTTTTGAGCGACGCGTTTGGGGCGTTTGGAGAGTTTGAAGCGACGCGTTTGGAGCGACGCGTTTGGGGCGTTTGGAGCGACGCATTTGGAGCGACACGTTTGGGGCGTTTGGAGCAACGCGTTTGGGGCGACGCGTTTGGGGCGACGCGTTTGGGGCGTTTGGAGCGACGCGTTTGGAGCGACGCGTTTGGGGCGTTTGGAGCGTTTGGAGCGACTTTTATTATATGTCCTTTCTTTCCATATAATAGGTACTGTATTTCACGTCTGTGTAGAACATATTTAGTGTTGCTGATCTGACATTAAGGGGAGGCAAACACTACTCTGCCTCAATGAAGGGTGCGCGAGAGCCCAAGGCTCGGGTTTATTGCGTCAATTAACACAGAGCAGATCGACTCAGGCAGGAAGTCAGACACCGATAAGGGATAGAGCATCCGGTAAGTTTTCAAAATAAAAGCGTCAGCTTTAACTTGGTTTAACTTTTTCAAGAGTATGAATCTAAAATGCAGAAAAGAGAGAAGCATTATCTCAATCGAACCTCAACGATACTGCCGGTAACATCAGCGTTTATGTATATATTGCGACGTCTTCGGGCAGTAGAAGCCACACTGTCAAAATTTCTTGCGAAATTTTCTAGTTATCTATCATTATATCACTGATTAGGAAACAACACTGATTCTCAAGTTGAAATAAGGATAAATAGGGCCTGTTTTTTGCCACCTTTTCTGTTATAACAACTGTTGTAGTAAGAATTGTTGCAAGAGAGAATTAATAAAGTATATTAAGTTTTTGTTTGTGTGTCTTCTGTTTTTAAAAAAGGAGATGCACTTATGACTACTGGTGACTAGTAGTTCTCTTGACTACCTATGTCGCTTTGGATAAAAGCGTCTGTAACTGCGTAATGTAACTGTAATATAATGTTTTTCAGACTCTCCAAACTACGGATCCTGGAGCTCAGAGAGAACCACCTGAAAACCATGCCAAAGTAAGAATCACTGCCATGAAAAAGAAAAAACGAAAGAAAGAGTTAAGACACAGAATTTTGAATTTTATTCTTTATGCACAACTGAGTGCAACTGTGCACAACTGAGTGTAACTGTACACAGACACACAGACACACAGACACACACACACACACACACACACACACACACACACACACACACACACACACACAGATGCTTCATGATAATACCGAGTGTATGCTTGCTTTCCCAGGTGTCCAAATTAAAACTCTATTTTTTAGGACAGGTGGTGTTGAATACTGATAAAGTCTGTTGTAACAGTAAAATGTTGGTTCTGTCCCATTGCATTATGGTTTAGTGCTGATTGTTGAGTCGCTTCCTAATTAACATGTCAGATGCATTTTAACTCAAACCCAAGGGAAAGCTGTGGCCATCAAGATTTTAAAAGATGTTCAGGAGTCACATGATTGCTTCTCCAAAGCTAACGTTAGTAAAAAAAAGGACAACAATGTGTTTGAAATGTAAATGACACGAAAGAACATCTGAAAAGGGAAGGATGTCGCTTTAGTGAACATTACTCCCCAGGAAACTGTACCACACTTGCTAATATTTAGGGGTTTTTTCACGAGCATAATAAACGTTGCTAACACATGTTAATCTTTGAGTACTCCCACCATGCAAGGAGAATAGTTGGGATGAGACACTAACCTGCCACAACCCAATAATAAAACGATTCTATTGGAAGACTTTCTGAAGAATCTTTGTTTTATGTAGAGAAGACATCACAGTTGATACTGTTTTGTAAATGTGTTGATACTTTGTTTTTTATATACAGAGCAATTTGCATTCAGTACACTATATGCTCAAGCCGATGTGGGCTTACAGCAATTTGCAAAACTTGTTTTATTATTACCTCTATATTTCTTAAAATATTGGCACTGCATGCATCATCATTGGCAGATTATTCTACGGCCACAATTTAAATTATAGCAAATCAGAGGCACAATAAACATAACAATTGCTGCAATGTAGAGCTGTAATATTATCATGTGTCATTTTTAACTGATTCAAAGGTTTCTTTTGTTACTGTGAAATGCTGGGTGGCTAATTGCTAAAATGCTAATATGCAATTAATTATAATAATTGGAATAAGAAAAAATACAAGTTAGAAAAAAGGCAAAGATTAAAAAACATACAGAATACATGTTATGTAAGTAATACAATGCTAAACTGTATGTTTGCCTGGTGTTTTGTTGTGCTGTGCAATTTTTTATTTAATAAAAGTATATGCTGTAATGTACACATATCACAATGTAGTAGTGCTAATCAGAGTATTCTCTCCTCTCAGGTCAATCCACAGACTGACACAGTTGGAGAGGTTGGATCTGGGTAGCAATGAATTCTCTGAAATGGTGAGACTGATTGTGTTTTAAAATAAAGCATAGATTAAGTGTTTAAATATATATGTTTGACATGGAGATTATCCTATGATATCACAGAAAGCTTAAACATTTTAGTCGTTATTTACCAGATATTTATTACTAAAGCAAAGGAGGAATCCAAACAGAAACACAGATACTGTGTCCTATTTTGGGGGCCGCCGCCTTCAAAGTTCAGATTTCAAGACCCAATACCACATATGGTCAATCCTCTGTTGGCTGTCTCACTGAGTCCGGAGCAAGTTCAGCCTACTGTCCTTCAGTCAGACCCTGAAATGGGGCACAGTGACATGATGCAGGAAGAGAGGGTTGGATGGAGGTGAGCAGGATATGACATCAGGGTCGGACAGGAAGTCGACTTTGACAGGACTAGGTTGGCTACATGGTCTGCTTCCTTGCAAGAGAGAGAAACCAATGATAGAGCGATTGCCTCTCACCCACTCAACCGACATTGAAAACTAAATAATAATGTATGCTAAAGACTTGGTCGGAAGATGCGCTAAAGTTATTATTATTATTTTTTATCTGTACATGTTCACAACATTAGTGCTGAGACGGTGTCTTTTGATGTTAATGAATAATTCAGTTGTTTTCATACAAGTAGCTGCATAACTGCATATTGATGCCTATGTGGTATGCTGATACTGATTCCTCTGTTTGCATGTTAGCCGGAGGTGTTGGAACAGATCCACAACCTCAGAGAGCTGTGGCTGGATAACAATTCTCTACAGTGTATACCAGGGGTAAGAACACGGACGCTTTCAGCTCTTACAGGGACAACAAAGCAGCCCTGGAGATATTTAGATGACACTTTCTTTCAGATCTTATGCTTATCTGTATTTTCTCTGTCAATCAATGTTTCTTTTCTCCCCTCGCCCTCCCGGCTGCAGGCGATAGGAAAACTTCGTCAGTTGCGGTACTTTGACTTAGCTAAGAACCGCATCGAGACGTTGGACACGGAAATCTCAGGCTGCGAGGCCTTAGAAGACCTACTGCTGTCCTCCAACATGCTGCAGCACCTCCCTGACTCTATAGGTACACACACGAACACATACACACATGCACACACAAAGACCCAAGTTGATGAAGCCGTAGCAAAGCATTTAAATTCCCACCTATTTAGTTCCTGATCGGGCAGTGCAGTAGACTGCAGCAGAGGACTGTGGTTGTACTGGAAATATCACAGGTGAGAGTGGTTCTAACTGTGCGAGAGTGATGTAGCACAGATAACTGAAAAGTGTAATAAAGGATAAGGCTGGTATTATTCTATTGTTTTCTCACTGGAAACAAATCCCATGAAAAGACCAAAAAGAGAAGGTGTAAATCTAAAACCAGGTCACATATAGAGACACTTTCAACAATTTACTAAAGCAGCTGGAAAACGGTAGTTTTATGAAATGATACTCAAACAGGAAGACATTTTGCAATTGTTTTGGGCTATTTTTAGACTTATTAATATGCATTTTGTTGCGCTGGGGAATATTTATGTGCAGCAGGTTGGTGTATGTGTGACTGACACAAAATAAACTTTGTGCTAATGAAAAAACATGGCACTCAGTGCAACCGTGTGGCTTATTAATGGGTCTTTAATAGTTTTTGGACAACATTGGAGCTTTATTATGAAGAGGAATGAGCTACATCACGCTTTGGCAACACTGACAATAACCATTAGTATGAACCAATCATGGTTTGTTTTAGTCTTTTAATGGGGTCACAGTAAGAAAAAAATAGAATATTGCCAACTCTATACTTCAATTCTACTTTTGTCAGAAAATTGTTCTTCAAAAGGGGCATTTCAGAGCTCAGCGTGTATTCTTTTGAAGAGCATATTTGTGTTTGTGTGTCAATGTGAATATGTCTGTGTGTATGCATATTGCGCAGGAATGTTAAAGAAGCTGACAACATTGAAGGTAGATGACAACCAGCTGACCTCACTGCCTAACACCATCGGGAGGTAAGAAACACACACACACACACACACACACACACACACACACACACACACACACAATCATGCACAAAAAGAAAAACGTACAATAAAACCTGTACACTTTTGCTTTATTTTGAAAACACCTCCAACAGTATTTTGTCAGATTTTCTCAGCAGGTTTATCTTTGGTGGGTTGTTGTTTTCCTTGTTTATTGCTGTCAGTTGCTGTGTTGTTATGCTGGCTCATGATTGGGGGGTTCTGTGTGTTGTGTTTGCTGCGTTGCCGTGGCATTAGTGCGAAGCCCAAGCAAGGGTGAGTAAAATTAGCCTACTGGATCCAGGGGTGCGTTCAGAGACAGATAGATGTTCAACTGCGTTACAGATACAAACGCACAAGCTCATAACTACATGGGATTGTGGGGAACTACATGCAAATTACATGCAAACATAAACTTAAAATATTTTTTAACATTTCAATAAAAATCTACATTCTTAATTGAAAATGTTCAATACCTGCCCTGCTCAAATCTGCAGGATTGAGATGCAAATGATTGCATGTAAAATGATTAGAGTGATTTGATTAAAATAATTATTATTATAATCCATCACAGTCCAGATTGAATCACATAAACTTTTGAAAAGAATTTGCGTTAAGCACAAACATTTTTTAATTCAGAAGCTTTGTCAATTAGTTGTTTTTTTATTTTCTGTATACTATTGACGTTGCTTACGATCATAAAATTATTCTCACTTTGCACATTTCAAATAAGAACTCCATGATTGATAGACTTTGGAAGAATTTCAAACCAAATAAGGTCTACAGTGATACAAATATTAAATTAGATCATATTTAGATAAATTGACTCTGTTCCTTTTTTCTGTTTGAAACAGTTGAGTAGTGACTTGGATAATGCTGCTAATTGTGTGAATCAGTTAATCTGTGATGGATTACTTTCTCATCAAGACTATTTAACATTCAGTGACATATAAGACATATAAGACTTAAATGCCACTCTTTGCAACACATTTGTATCAGAACGCTCTGAAAACCTTTTGTCTTCCTGAACAAATCCCAGGCTTTAGCATTCAATAAGTAGCACTGTAGATCCATTGCTTCCCCACTGATTAAAACAAAAACACCTGAAATGATCATTTTCTTACCCCTCTAGTTTTTAAGTGTTACTTACTTATTTTGAATGGGATCATATTTCTACGCCTCTGGTTCTACATCTGAGCAACTCTACATTCCTAAATAAGATATTATTTTACATTACTAAACAGATACGTGTATCTTTCTGCAGAATGTATGCCTGTGCCTCAACCAATACTACATTATATTCCCCTCTAGCTGCATCAGTGCAGTAGGATATATACTGTATACTGTATATACACAGAGCTGAATCAGTAGTTATGTTTTTGTCTGTATCTTTGTGCAGCCTATATTGGTTTCAATAGAACCAATAAACAATGCAGTAACTTTCATGAGAAGAGCAAGTACATTCTCGTTTTACTTTCAGCCAGTAATCGTTTCAAGGCCATAACTATATTGCAGCTATAGAATTAGGCCACAATAAACATGTATACATACTTACACCAGGTAGCTGTATAGACAGCTGTATCTGAGTTTACTCTGATATAAAACATTTAGCAGAAGCAGGGTTTAAGTTTCTTGCTGAGCATTCTCCCACTAAAGTATTTATGCCTCATACACAAAGGAGATCTAAAACCTTGTGTGACACAGTGTCTAACCACTGAGCGACTGTGTTTCCTCACAACACCTGCCATTGAGAGTAAGCTTATGGAGCTGGTTGGCCAGCGGCAGCTAAAACATTCTTAGGAGTGCTGTGTCCTATTTGACACATTCAAACCGGAATATATTTGTGGGAGACATTTTCATTCTTTTAAGTAGGAATACAAACAATGTTGAGAAGAAAATAATAAATGAGGTAACCTTAAATCTGCATATAGGATGTAAATCTCTCCTCCCCTCTCTCCTCTCAGACCGTATGGTGGCCCAGATGGCCGGTCTAATGGGAGTAATAGTAGCAGACTAATGCAATGTTAACAGTGACAGAACATTAATGTAAAAGTGTCTCATTAGCATTAGCCTGCTGTTAGCGTGCTGCTAGGTCAAGGATGGCAGTCAAGGGGGGTGGGCAGGTCAGGGTGTCCTGTAGAGGGCCTGCCGTGGATGTTACTGTGATTCTTGGTTGAGGGAAGAAGTTGAGATCCAGGTTGAAGAATTTCAGACATCAGAGGGGATAACTTGGGAAAGAGAAAATGCGTGGTCAGCAAATGAGACCAAGTTATTGTAGGCAACACCAGATTGGTTACGTCTTAATTGATTGACTGATTCTTCAATGTGATGATCTTTTCCTTCTCTCAACACTTTCTCCCTTTAAGTTGTCGCTGTTAAGACAAATTTACCTTTTTATAATAACATGTTTCAGGATAAGGCTGGCGCCTTTCTGAATTTTTGTTATTGTCAACAAATTCCACAAAAGGACCAAAACCAACACTGTGTTAGTCCGTCTCTCAGCACCCTGTCTGTGGCATTCAGTTACTGAAGACTCAAAATAATAAATATCTGAAACTGGAGGAAGTTAGTTTGGAACTTTTTCTCATCTCCAGTATTTTACACCAAAGGCTGGTGTATGTGGGAATGACTCAAAATAAACTACAGTGTGCATGTGTGTGTGTGTTCATGGTAATGAAGGAACATGTCACCCAGTGCAATGTGTGGCTCATTGATGTGTTTTTGATACAACTACGAAGCTCTGCTGCACAGAGAAATCAGCTGTATCAAGCTTTGGCTACACAGACAGTACTTAATAGTGGGATGAATCCATTCTTGGTTCAGTCTTTTCACAGGATTTGTTGACAATAGGAAAAATAAAGAGCAGCACCATCCTTATCCTTTATAACCTAAGTTGTCTAAGTAATGTTCCAGCAGAGATTTTGCAGCCTGTAGACTAATTTAATTTCTTTCTCTGTCATGTTCTTTGTATCTCCTCTTTTCTGCCTCTTTTCCTGTCACCCAGTCTGTCTCTATTGGAGGAGTTTGACTGTAGTTGTAATGAGTTGGAGTCGTTACCTCCCACTATTGGCTACCTACACAGCCTGAGGACCTTCGCTGCTGACGAGAACTTTCTCTCAGAGCTGCCGCGGGAGGTAGGAAGATCCACACCTGAGGAACACTAGCACATCCTCATTTTATTTAGACCTGAAACAATAAATTGATTAAACTATTTTGATCATAGTTTAATTATTTAACAGCAAATGCCACAAATGTATTTCTTCCAGCTTCTCTGTTGTGGAAAATAGCTGGTTATCTTTGCTTTCTAGGACAGTAAATTGATTTTCTTTGGGTTTTCCACTGTTGGTCAGACACAATAAGCAATTGAGGAAATTGTTAATTGTAGCTCTGAATTTCTTCATGCATAGTACTGTAATGTAGCTTGTTTTAAGGCGTCCCTTGTGCAGCTGATCATTTCAGTACTAGACTTAATTGTAATGTGACAGTTAATCTGAGGGTTTATGTGTGTGTGTGTGTGTGTGTGTGTGTGTGTGTGTGTGTGTGTGTGTGTGTGTTCAGATCGGTAACTGTAAGAATGTGACGGTAATGTCACTGCGGTCAAACAAACTGGAGTTTCTTCCTGATGAGATCGGACAGATGACCAAACTACGAGTTCTTAACCTCAGTGACAACAGGTACACACACACACACACACACACACACACACACACACACACAGGCAGATGACCAAACTATGGCTCAGTAGTGACAATAGATGCAGACACACACACATATGCAGGCAACACTTTCTCAATGGCCGCTCCGGTTCTGTAGCTGCTCTCACGACCTGCAGTTGCCATGGGAATGGGTGAGTGTGTTGCCATGGTTACGTGCTCTGCAGGCTGTACAGTGCGTGGGCATAAGAAACATCTCTCTTCTGTCTCTCACTCTCTCTCTGTCTCTCTCTCTCTCTCTCTCTCTCTCTCTCTCTCTCTCTCTCTCTCTCTCTCTCAGGTTAAAGAATCTACCGTTTACCTTTACTAAGCTGAAGGACCTGGCAGCTCTCTGGCTTTCTGACAATCAGGTATCTCCTCTCACACGCTTACCAAGAGACTGAACATACAACACACACAGCTTTAATCAGATAACCAGGCTTTTACTTGAGACATGTTTCTCATGAATAAAGGTTTTCATCTCTTATCTGGTTTCGTCAGTGTATTTTATTTTTCACATTTATCATTAAAAGCCTGTCTGCTCTTAATGCATAATCATGTCTCCTCCCTCCGTTTTATATTAAAAACCATTTCAGCTGAGCAATTGGTATTAGCCTTTTTATTGTGAAACATTCTTATGTAACGCTACGTAATATGCGTAAACTAAACAGGGATCTCCTCCGAGTTCTGTGTCTTTGACCAATCCACCCCACACTTTATGTGTGCATCAATGTTAGCAAAATTGATATTCAAATTAATGTTTCCCACCTGTCAGTCAGGCAGGTTTTGTTGCCTGTCAAGCTCTGAATAAACAGAAGTTTCCTGTAATCAATCGGATATTGTAATAATCATAATAATCATAATCAATCAAAATTAGGATTAAGTTTAGATTAGGAATTAGGGAATACATGTGGTCAGTGAAAATACCCTCAAGAATACTAATGTTATTGTGTGTGTGTGTGTGTGTGTGTGTGTGTGTGTTTGCAGTCCAAGGCTCTGATTCCACTGCAGACAGAAGCCCACCCTGAAACCAAACAGAAGGTTTTGACCAACTACATGTTTCCTCAGCAACCGCGACATGATGAGGGTACAAACTGTGTGTGTGTGTGTGTGTGTGTGTGTGTGTGTGTGTGTGTGTGTGTGTGTATGTGTGTGGGTAGACATGTAAAAAAGGCCAAAGAATGTTTTGTATTTGTTTTATTACACTTGTGTGTTTGTAAATGTACACGTGAATTGAATTAACTGAAGTGTGTCTAACATGTAGACCTGTTGTTGAAGAGCAGTTTGTCCTTGAAGTGTGTTTATGTGTGTGTGTGTGTGTGTGTGTGTGTGTGTGTGTGTGTGTGTGTATACAGATTACCAGTCGGACAGTGACAGCTTTAATCCTACTCTGTGGGAGGAGCAGAGACAGCAGAGGATGACTGTGGCCTTTGACTTTGAGGACAAGAAAGAAGAGGAAGACAATTCTGGGAAGGTCAAGGTCAGCCTGATACGCATTATGTCAAACACAGCATTAGAGGGGGCGACAAAGCACTTCCAAACTAAAATCGTTAAATGATCTTGGAGATTTTAATAATTTTGTGTTGAGTAACTAACGGTTTTATTTTAAAGTAAACATTCAAAAACGTATTTCCAGTTTGAAATGCATGCCTAGAAAACCTGCAGTTCTTTCAATATTGCTATTATGTTATCTTCAGATTTGTGACAACAAATAACAAAATAAAGAAATAAATGAAAGCAACCTTTTTACAGAATTCATGGTGTCTTGTTTGAGATGTTTTAAAGTTTCACATATGCGAACACACTTCTTTATATCACTAACAAATGCTTGCTCAGAGTGTATTCTTTATTTGCATTGTGTATACTCAACTGATTTCCATGTTTGTGTACAGGTGGAGATAAACCTAAAGCGCTACCCAACACCCTACCCCGAGGACCTTAAGAACATGGTTAAGTCAGTGCAAAGCCTTGTGGGTAAAAGCGTACACGCCGGGCACCAGCACCAACACCAACACCAGCACCAGCACCAGCATCAGCATCAGCATCAGCACCAGCACCAGCACCAGCTGAGCACAGGCACTGCCACCTCGGCAGGAACCAACATGGAACACACACACCTCAGCAAAGAACAGTACGAACCACCGTGGCCCCTGCCTCCGAAAGAGGTAGGAAACACACACACACACACACACAGATGAATGTGTTCAATATCACCACACAGTACATATCAGTGTATCGGTGTGTATAAGACACACATCACAAATTATCTGTGTGTGTGTTTTCCAGGTGACAGACAGAGAGATGCAGGACTTCTCTCAGTCTCAGCTAATGGATCAGGGATCAATGCATAACTCTGGCATTGACATTCCCAAGAGGAAGGACAAAGAGGACCTGACGGAGAGCTCAGAGGTTTGTCACACACACACATACACACACTCACATATACACACACCATGCCCCATTTGGTGTTTTTAGCTTGTTGTTATGCAGTTACCCAATTCAAGTCACCTTGTACAGCCATATTCATAATTTTTTGAGACACCATGTCTCTTTTCTTATTTGTACAGGTATCAGGGTAATAATTAAGGACAATGTCAATAAAATGTATACCTAAACAAAATATTCAATGTTGTGCTAGATTATGTATTAGTTGGACATTTAAAAGATGTATGCATGTATTTACATCAAAGTTTATGTGCATATTCATGTGTGTCCTCTTGCTTGTGCATGAGACAACATTTTTGTGTCTATTTTTACTTAGTTATGTCTTCAGCTGACAAGACATAAAAATTTCAAAGCATATCTTATCTTATCTTACCTCTATATTAGATTGTTCACAGCTTTCCACTACAACAGTTTTAACTGACATTAGTTTTACAGACTGACAGGATGAGCAGCCTCCCGCTTCAGAGATATTATATTTATAAGGTTAAAAAATTGATGATCTTAAATTTTTGAGTGAATGATTCCAGCTGCTGCTCACCATCCACAACTTGGTGGCCATTAGCCCATTAGCTCGCAGGCTCCATAGCTAGGCTGCCCAAGGCTGTTTTACTGTACTGTAGCTACCTGATGTGAACCTGTGGGCTTTGTCTCCCCACAGGACTCGATGGGCGGCTCTCCCAACGACATCCGTATTTCCGACATGAGGCCCACCCTGGTGGAGCCGCCGATGTACAAACCAAAGGTGGTTCTACTGGGGAAGGACAAGAAAGGTACCGTATGTGTGCAGCGACACAGAGAGGCTTGTAGACATACATGTAGACACAGTAATTGAATGTGGTCTATTGTAAAGTGCTTTGGGGCATGTTGTAATAGTGTCCACTAATTAGTCATGGTGGTAAGCGGATTAATTCCAGCACATAACAGAGAGCAGGAGGGAATATCATGAACCTCTATAGTGAATCTAGATTCCAGTCTTAAGTGTTCAGCCTTTAGCGCGACCCCATGTTTTGCCTCGAAAGCCTCAGTTTCATCTAAAGTATACAAACGTTTTACAGATGAGCCCAACGCTAATTTCACTCCCCTTTCAAAAATCAGTTTTTTCTTTCTAAATAATTTACTGCATTAATCTCGTCAACTGAACGAAATAGTTTATTATCTCTGTGACGAACTGCAGCTCTGTCTAATTCAGAGCTCAGAGCGTCCTGTAATCTACTCCTTTGTCAGGGAACTTGCTGTGAAATGATTAAAACTCAAATGGCTTGTCTGTCCTGGTGAGTGTAAATTCTTAATGAAGGATTTTGTGGCGAAGTTAATAAGAAGCTTTCTTTGGTTGGTGTTGTCAAGATCTTAATAGGTTTGACTCATGAGCTCACTGGCCCCTCCTGTACATCTTTCTACAACTGTTATGTTTGTTTTGATGATGCTTTCTTTCCAGGTCTCCCTTTTAAAAGAGCGTCTTGATTTAAATGGGACTAGTGTGGTTAATTAAAGGTCTTTTAAAAACTGTTAAACCCATGTTTTATTACCAGGCTTCAGTGCAGTGGACTCAATAATGTCCAAACATATAATACAGACATGACAATATTATGCAATAAATGTGATGTTTCTACTTTTCATCATGTACTGTATGATGCAGTATACAGGCTTCAATGCATTTCAGCTTAAACATAATTCTGGAAACACTTTCTAAGGTTGTAGTAGCTCTCATTAGCTTTTTAAGCTTTGGCAACATTTCACAGTTTAGTTTCAATAGCCAAACGGTGAGCTGGGATTTGGGAGGATTATTTAGTCTTAATAAGGGTCTATATCTTTAACATAAGATTACATTTGTGAAATTTGTTGGTTTTCCTGTGAGGATGATTTTTTAGTTCTGCAATAGCTTCACTTACGAACTTTTCCCTTTTGTCCCCTTAACATTCAACCTGCACATTAGACGCAAACACAAAATACATCTGGAGCTGCAACTAAGGATTATTTTTGATGAGCCATGTCTGTTCATTCTTTTGAGATGTCCACTTTATACGTAGAGAAATCAATCAGCTAATCACAGAATCTACTCTCACCGTGGGTTTACATATGGCCAAAAAAGTGTTGTTCATGTGTGGAACATATCCTTAGATCCCTATCAATGAAAACAATGTCACTTGGTATCACGGTAAAGATCCAAATCCAGGGGGATAAGATACAGACTACAGGTTTTTTTCAGCCATGATGACACATAGGCACTTTAGCAGAAGAAGAGAATATGACATTTTCACTGAACAGAGCTGTCTGTCTCTTTCTGTCTCTGTCCAGAGTCTACAGATGAAGAGGTGGATAAGCTCCACTGTCTGAACCACAGCGGCTCCTCAGCCACTTACTCCGACTACTCTCCCTCACAGGGCTCCTCCGGCTCCTCCAACCCGCCCGGCAACGCTCACCCACACCAACACCAACACCAACACCCACACACACACTCTCATGCACACCCACACCCACATCCACATGCTCCCGCCCTTCCTGCCCTAAACAAGGACCAGGCCCCTCAAACACACTGGACCAACAGGTAACTTGCTTCATCTTAAATTTCTTCACATCCCTCTGACTATCCATCATATATTCTCCTCTTTCCATTCCAACCCCCCTCCAATCTCCGGGAATCTCTTTCATCTATCATCCATCTGTCCAATCGCCCAATCCATCCTCTCCTTCCTCCATCTTTCTGTGACTTTCTCATCTCTCTGCTCGCTCAGTCAAGGTCAGAGAGACTCCTATGGAGCTGTCCAGTTCCGGCTTCAGTACTATCTGGAGAATTTATTTACACAGACGCATTAAAATCATCAAATAACGAGGCTTTTTGCTGAAGTTGTTGTGATGCTGTGACCTCAACATATAATTGCATACCTCATTTTGGGCTGATTTTGAGCTGCAATGCATCTATTGTGGAATTGTCCATGTTTGGCATTATTCAAAATGAAGGGGGGTGGGATAGCATTTTGATTAATGTTAGTCATCTCGGGACAGAGTGTGCTTGTTTTTCTACTTCCGCTGATTACTCAGTGTCTACTGATATTTTTGATGCATTAAACATCAATGTTTCACTAAATTTATAATATGTAAGTTTAAAGTTGAAGCATATTTTCTGATAATTTATATACTAATAAACCAATACTTGTCTTAGATGTTTAGGTACATGTATAGATGTCAGTTTGGGAGACATTTTGTGTTGCTAAGATGAATATAAATTAAGTTACAAGCAAAATTAGCAACATAAGATTTTTGTTTTTTTCTAGTCACATTTATTTACATTTATGGGTTGTGACAAAAAACTTTTAACACAAAATCCATAAGGGTAGTGTCTATGCAAAAAGTAATTCCCAGGTTGTGGAACGAAAATCCCTTTCTAGACACTTTTTCTTCACCTTATGGCCTATACCTTAAACCCATCTTTGGCTCTAATAGTCCGTGTTGGTGCAGACGTAGATAGACGTAGATATACGTTTACATTAGTTCCTCCAGGGATCTAAAGATTCAGATTTATCGTCGCACAGGTTTGATTTGTCCCATACTTTTTTAGTAATAGTTTGTTTATTTGGTTTCCTCTCTGACACCACAGGGTCTGGACATATATTTTGTGCATTTTTGAATAGAACAGTAACAGTAACCTTTTCCACTGGAATAGTATGTGTATAATAAAGTTAACAATAATTTCCTCGTCCTCACTCTTCCCATGCCTCTCATCGTTCTAAGGAGCCCCCGCAGGTTGAAAGCTCGCTTTGGTATTTTTTGACATTTAAGTTGTCATTTTACACGCCCTGGGGTGATGTACAGATTACAATCTGTGTGCTTGTCTCTTTGTTTGTGTACTTGTGAAAAGTGTGGTATTTGCAAACTGCGAGTGGCAGTGAGGGAGGTTGAAGGCATTAATGTTTTCTGTTCAAGGTTGCCCTTGGAAACATTAATTACACAAACATGGTTGTTGGCCAAATTGATCTTCCAGAGAGAGCGAGATAAAGTTATGTTGTTCCAATGCCCATTGGCTCTGATTAAATATACAGTACACTTCAGTATAATTCAGTCCATTTTATAATTTTCCACAGCATAATTAGTGTTTTATATTTTGTATGTTTACAGACTGGCTCAGTCTTTCCCCAAACCCATTGACTCCAAGCCCCTGCTATCTCAGAGAGAAACCCCTCCATCAGGAACCCTGCAGCAGCGTGGTGATCGACGCCCACTGAGCGAGCCTTTTGATTGGTCTGAGGCTCCTCACTATGACAACACAGGTTTTGATCCCGAGGAGTCTCCTCTGGATCCTCCGACCTCTACTGGGAGTCAGGGAAACCCGCCGCTGGGCTCCAAACCCCGCAGCCAGTCAACACATGGGCGCCGCCCCCTCCTCAGGCAGGAGCGAATTGTAGGAGTACCTCTGGAGCTTGACACTCAGACACTCCCCTTCCACGGCAACCAACGCTCCACTCCGGACAATGACCCACAGTCAGGCCATCCTTCCCAGAATCCCTGGCAGAACTGGACCAGGACCCCAAGCCCACTGGAGGACCGAACCGCTTTTCCCTCCAAACTGGACCTGACGCCTACCTCTAGCCCCAACCCTGACCGCAAGGACCCAAGGTAACTCAAAGGAGCTCCGACAGTCCCACAGTTAGCCCTCAAATGTGTATGTGTTTCTATGAAAGGCTTCATGACCTCCAGGATTTGCAGGTTTTCATTTCAGCCAACCGTCACACCAGCAGTTGAACCCTTTTCTCTGGTTAAAAGTGCAGTATTTTGATCTGCCTATCCAACGTACTCCTTTGCTAATAGTAGATAACGTAAGTAGATGCAGTGCTCTGTAATAATTTGATCCTGTGTGTTTCCAGGTTTGACAAATTATCAGTTGATTAATGAAAAAGTTGATCAACAGATAATAAATCAAACATTTATGCTTGTTGTCAAACAAAATTGCCAAACATTGGCCGATCCAAATCTAGGACACATAAGGTCTGTCAGCAGCCATTCTTGCAGCTGTTCTAACAACAACTTTGCATTTAGAAATCTCCAGACATTCGGGAGGCAGATATCTTCGCTTTTCTGGTAACGCAAGACAGCACAACATTTGTCAATTTTATGATTTCCTTAGTTTTATATATTTGTATATACTTGTTGTTTTTGTTTTATGGTCTAGAACACGGGTCGGCAACCCGCCGCTCCGGAGCGGCATGCGGCTCTTCAGCCCCAATGTTGCGGCTCCCTGAGTCTACATCCACACTAATAAAAAAAAAGTTTTAACAAACAAAAACGATCTCCGTCCAGACTACAACGCCTGAAAACGAATATCACGTGACTATTCACGTACACTGGGGACGCGGGTGGGGCCGGTGTAAACAGGAAGTAGATTGGTTGCTCAAAGCCGCTAACCTGACTTCAGATGTCCGCTCAGTAGGTCTGATAACGCCGCTGGACACGCCGCTCGCTAATCGCTACAATAACAGCTGTTTCCTCCTCAGAAATGCAGACTTTAACTGGACAACAGCTGCTAGTAAAGACAACAAGGTCAGCAACGCCTGTAATCAGTTGTCCATGTTAAATTAATCCGGTAGTGGATAGATAACCAAGGCTGTGGTTTGTGAATTTCCGGGTAAGGGTCACGTAATAGGGGTGTGACGAATCAGGGAAGGACACGTCGTGACTGCTAAGAACCAAGTAGCGAACGCGGGTGTCTACGTCTATTGTACCTGCAGGTGACTAATTATGATTTGCGGACCCCCACCCTCGGTAAACTATCAATGGATAAATCCAAAAAAAGAAAAGTCATCGAGGAAAATAGAGAGTTTAATTCTGCATGGACGTATTCATTTGCTTTCACTGCAAACAATGCCGGCTTACCTGTATGCTTGATATGTGCAAAAAATTTAATGTAGAAAGACACTTCCAGAACAAGCACCGCATTTGCTGAAAAGTATCACGCTGGAGATGAGAGAAAAAACTCTCTTCATAAGAGTTTGATATTGTTATAACAGGTAAAATAGCAATAAAATGTCAATAATTGTCTTTTTTGTCTATTTTCATAAATACAACTAACTATAATTTTTGTATATATAATATAACTATATTTAAAACATTATAAGCTGTAATATCAAATAGCTTTTGCGGCTCCAGACGAAATTGATTTGGTGGAAAATAGGGCAAAATGGCTCTTTGGATAGTGAAAGTTGCTGACCGCTGGTCTAGAATGATACATATATGAATCTAAAAAGTAATTAACAGATTAATCTGTAATGACAATAGCTGTTAGCTGCAGCCCTACTGTCAAATGTCACACTGTAGGGGGAGTGACTGCTGTATTATAAACCAACTGATGTTGGCTGTAGTTAACCTGTAGAAATGCTAGCATAATATTTGTGCTAAATGCACTGTTGTTAACACTAACACTAACCTTGTTCCAGACATCATGACACTGTTTCACTTGTCTTTATCTTTTCTTTTTTACTGTTGTAACTCTGCCCTAGTCCAGGTCATTTTTCTGGCTCTCATAAGTATAACACTTCACTTGTTTTTTGCTCTAAGGCTGGAACAAGGCGCAGGGCCTTTGCCCGGCAGCTGGACATACCACGACAATCAGGGGGAGCAGAACAGGAAGGATCAGCTTAGTGTCAGCGGGGGCAACAAGGTGACCGTGGTGATGAGTAAAAGCTCGGACCGCCTGTCCCCCATGATGAGGGAAACAAGATCCAAGTTTAAGAAGTCACAGAGCATCGATGAGATCGACATTGGCTCCTACAAGGTCTACAGGTAGCTTGTTGTTATTCTTCTTAACAATAGCAATGTCAACATGTTATCATGTCAGTGGGTCAAGTGACTGCAAAGTTGTAGCTGATTTATCTTGTTCTTTCTACAGTATACCCGTGGATAGCTACAGTTCATCCATTGAGCAACAGACTAGTTTGGACCGTCAAGACTTGCCCGGTTCTATGGAGCAGACCAACATGTCACGGTCACAGTCTGCCCCCATGTTAGACGATGAGCTGATCTTCCCAGGACACGGAGCCAGCAACCAGAACCAGTCGGGACAGAACCAAAAACCTGCCATCCCGCACAAGGCCTACCACTTTGACCACAACTACAACCCCCAGGTTAGTAGCGTGTCTCTTTCTTTAACCTGCAGTTACTTTTTACAACTTGGTTCCACTTGAGGCCTGTGGAAATACAATTTTGACGTATCATCACCTTTGGTGATATGATGAGCTTGTGAGTGAACATTTACTTATTACACATCCAGCAGTTACGGAGCAATATTGTTTTATTTTGCGTCTGGTTTCTAGGAACCAAGCGAATATCAGTCCAATATTCACTCTCTTTTAGTTCTGGTTTTGGTCTCCAACAGCAAGGGAATTATCCGTCTCTTTAGCCACTAAAGTCATCTCTAACGGTGTCTGTCTGCTGTTTTGGTGCTCATTCTTTTCAATTTAGTTTTTTGATTAGCTTTCATGTAGTTCATGTTAAACTATACTGCAACCATATGAAAAGATATTTAGATTTCAGGATGCCTAAAGTCACTCCATAGATTATTTTTAATCTTAACTATCTTTAAGAGAAATATGACAAAAATGCCTGGAAACTTGTCATTGACTTACTGGTAACCGTTCTAACAAATCAGGTGACCATGGACCGACGGGTCCCTCCCCCCTTCCCCAACACACCAGATTATGTCAACCACTCATCGAAAGCCTTGGACTACATCAATCAACCAGGGAAGACATTACCCAAGGAGTTGGTGAGCCCTCGGTATCGTGCATATCCACCGCTGGAGATGTTTTCTTTCCCCCAATCGCCAATCAACCAGGATGGTCCGCCCAGCCAACATCAGCAGCCGATCCCAGCACAGCGCTCTAGGCCAGGGTTTTTGAGAAGAGCAGATTCATTGGTGAGCTCTACAGAGCTTGCTTTGTTCCGCAGAGTCCATGAAGCCCAGCAGGAGGCGCTGCAGGAAGCTCAGTACAGACAGCAGGTAAGACATCTTTTGTTTGAAAAATAATGCTTCTTTGTGTATGTGTGTGTGTGTGTGGGTCTGTTTTAGTCTCAAAATTGTCAAAAATAATTAAATCAAATGAATAATATCATGCAAACATTCCTTAATAAAGCTGTCTGTTAAATATCTATCCACCACATCATCCTTTTTGGTTTAATGTAGAGGACTCTGATAGTTGTAAACTCTCCGCTCTTCAGGCAGACCCCCCTCTTTATGGTCGGGCTCTGGCCTACTCCACCCCCATGGAGCACTCTGCTCTCACCAACATGGCCGACAGCCAGAGCCAGATGATGCACAACAAGAGAAACGGTCGCTACGATGACGACTATCCCACCTACCAGGAACAGAAGAAACCCATGATTGGTTATCCGACCAAGAGCCTGACTCAGCGCCGCCCCCTGTCTGCCAGGAGCTACAGTACTGAGACTTATGGAGCATCTCAGGTAGACTGTCTGTCACTGTCTGGTCACAGGGGACTTGATAACCCTGCCCACACTGCCCCAGCTGATTTAGCTGCTCTCTCATATCTGCCTCTTTCCTGTTGATGCGGTTTTTATACACCAGAGTATGTATGTATGAAACATTTTTATCCATCCACTTTCCACCAATTACCTGGTCCGGGTCATTGCGGCAGCAGACTAAGCAGAGTAGTGCAGGTGTCCTTTGCCCCAGCCATATCCCCTAGATCCCACGGCATTCCCCTAATACCATAGATAATCCCTTCAGACTTTCCAAAAATAGTCACAGAGAGGTGACCAGCTGCATGCTGATCAGATGGACAAAGCACCTCATCTGGCACCTTTCACCATAAAAGGAACAGGGCACAGGAAACTCATATTGAACAGTTATGACTGCAGTCTTATTTGTGCTGTATTTCACCAAAGCACCTGGCTGAAGGTGAAGGTCGAATTGTACATCACCTGTTGTGTAAACAGTGTTTGCATTACTTCAGTCTTTGTGCTCATCTGCCTGGCATTCGCACGTTCCATTCAACCCTCACGGCAACCACGCAATATTAAACTAGCTAGCGTGTCACTCAACTGAGCGTAAGATTACTTGCTGTTAGCCATGCTAGCAGCTTGACTCTAGACACTCAACACTGGGTGCTCGGCCCACCGTTCAGCCCACCATGTTGGTCCACACTGAGCTATCTGAACAACTATCCCGTGTATTGCCATAAAATGTTGATAAAAAGAGTTGCATGCCCTGAAACCAAAGCAATCAGCTGAAAGATGCTTAAACGCTCCATAGAGCTGAAGGGTCTCAGTAGGTTGGTCACAATGAGCGATCCCTGCCACATACACAAAGTCATTTTTTTGATTGTTGATATAAAAATATAGATTAAATTAAATAATTGTATCGCTATCAAGTCCAACTTTTTCTTATCGTCTTAATAGAATTTTAATCTTTTGTACTCAGGCGCGTCCAGTGTCAGCTCGTCCCACCATGGCTGCCCTGCTGGAGAAAATGCCCCCCGACTACACTCTGGCAACCTGCCCTGAGAAACCATCTGATGACACCATCAAAGTAAGACCTGGCGTACCACAGAAGCCTGAAGACATCACCTCCAGGATGCCTGCCGATTGGAGGCAACAGCTACTTAGGCACATAGAGGCCAAACGATTGGACAGGGTACGTCAATGCAACGCAGAGACACTGAAGAGGGAGATGCACACACACACACACACACACACACACACACACACACACACACACACACACACACACACACACACACACACACACACACAGCATTCGGAAGCCCTCCCTGTCTGTATCTGTGTAAGTCTGTGTTGTAAGGTTGACCAAATATGTGTCCGGCTGCATGTGTGTCCCATTCACACTGTCGCTCTGTCAGCCTGACCTACTGCACACTCACTAATATTTATGTCCTAAAATACAAAAAAACTAAATCTGCTTTGTGACAAGAACCCTGTGACACTTCTTAAAATAGTTTTTGAAACAAGTTAAGAGTCACCAAGAGAATTCTAGTCAATTGATTTTAAAATGTTTTTTGAAAACATCTTAGGCACCTTAATGTTTTAAAAACTTTAGACGTGCTCATAGGAATATTAATTTACCTTTGGATGGAGCCAGGCTGCCTGTTTTCTAGTCTTTCTGTCTCTGGGCTCCAGCTTCATATTTACTGTATAAACATGATAGTGCTATCAGTCTTCTCATCAAACTATCAGCAAGATAATGAAAAAAGTTGGCATTGACATTTGGACAGAGCTGTGTGATGGTGCTGAAATGAAGCATTGAAAAACATTATCATTAACAGTTTTCAATTAGGAATGGGGCTAATTGTTTGTTTAAATATCCACACATGTAACTACATAGCTAATTTGAAAACTTACACACTAATGCTCCAGTGTATTGATCCACCAGTTGTTGCCTGTATGACACAATGTTCTCTGTCTGTATTGACCGATCACAAGCTAACATTTCTCTGTGCTTTCAGCAACTCTGCACTGTTGTTGTTGTTGTTGTTTTATCATTGTTATTGTTGGTTGTTTATTTGTGTGTGGAGCTCACAGTGTGTTATCGCCACACTACACCCCGCTGTGTGGGCTCCGCCCCCCTCCCCCTGCATTTACCCATGTCATGTGATGTTGTCTCCTCCAATCAGAGTGGTGTCCTAAAGCACAACACGCTCACGCTGGGCATGCTCTGTCAGGGCGGGGGTCACGGCCAGGGGCGCAGCAGCACTTTGAACTTTAATCTTTACAATAACACTAAGCATGAGCCCCCTGCTGGCCGCTGGCTGCCTCTACCTCCTCCTCCGTCTGCTAAAGCTGTGAGTATCCCTCTGGTACTGTTAACCCCTGGTACTGCTGTTATCACTGCACACTAGCTATTTTCTCTAATTACTAGCTGCTACTGCCTCTTCACCCAGCTACAGCAACCATGAACTATTATTTAAATGTGTGGCATTATTGCTGTTCAAATCCCAAGAATCATATTTCATGAGTTTGGACTCAGCTATAAGACACTTTACCATATTTCAAGGTTTTCAAGGTTTTCAAGGATTGAAGCAGCCCAACCAACATTGGTCTGTGCAATCCTAAAACACTCTACTGTGTTCTGTCGATGTATTTGTTGTCTGACACGTGGAGCTGTTGGGCATTGCATGTCAACACCACATTCAACCATTTCTACTATGCCACCTGCTACAAAAAATACTTACCGTTTTGAACTGGGAACACCTTTAAAGGCCCTGAGAACTTGTTTTCTCAAACATCGTTC
The DNA here is from genome assembly GCF_023349555.1 of Cebidichthys violaceus. Lineage (NCBI taxonomy): Eukaryota > Metazoa > Chordata > Actinopteri > Perciformes > Stichaeidae > Cebidichthys > Cebidichthys violaceus. Next base: position 9,987,853 of record NW_027176296.1, read on the forward strand.
TTACTGCCGGTAATAGGCTGCTATCTGGACACATGATTAGTGCCGAACAGTTTTAGTTATTTCACATAAGAGATTTCAATATTTTTTTTGTCTTTGCTGTTCTTATTGGTTTAAAGTGGGCGGGGGCCCAAAATTGTGTGAGCCAATCAGGATTCAGCAACATTTCAATCAGCATCTGATGACAGTTGGTGGGTCAATCACATCTGATCAAACCACGCTCACACAGTCCTGATGAAACATTGTGAGTTTTTTTAGTGTAACATATTAATAAATAATACCTAAGGACGTTTTTTACCTTTAAATTATAGTCTTATTTAATCATTAATATATATTTTGTTGCAGAGAAATAAAGCCAAGTTCTCAGGAGCTTTAAATGAGAAGCTCTCTGTGTAGGAAGGTTTCAATACAAAAACAACGTTCTATTCTGATACAGTATGTATCAGCTGCACCAGTCATCACACTATGTTGACATTACACAATATTTTACTTTTAAGCTGTTACAGCTCTACGATATTCAGACTTAAAAACAACAGAATCTCACATACACATCCATATAAACATGGCTGAAACTCAAGCAGGCAACGGTTGATACATGAGTTGATTACTTAAGTTAAATGTTCATTTTCAGTAATGGTCATTGTGTCTCTCTCAGACCCCCTCTCAGCAGGCAGCCATGCTGGATAATGATCAGGAGGGGCTGTCAGGGAGCAACCAGTGGGCTCCCTACTCACTTGGCAGGAGGGACGTCCCACCTGACAACCTCATGAAAAAGGTAAGAGCTGATCAGTGAACCTTTCAGTCTTAGTTTTCTGTGTTTTATCCAGCCTATACATGGTAGGGTTCTTGTGGCTTTCAAGGAAGAAAGGAACTTCGGATAATGTCTTTTAAATGCAAAATAATAAGCATCTCACCAATAACCATTCCTCTGGTGTGGATGTGAGCGTGTGCTGAAGAATTTTCACTGTCTCGAACTTGTCCCTCCACTGTCCACAGAGTGGCCACTCGCACAACCCTTCGCACCAGTCACACAACACCATGATCGTCACATCCTCTTCCTCCTCCTCCTCCACTACACCTCACCGTGTAGTCGTCCAGCAGGGCTACGACGGGATGATGAACAAAGGGGGCCAATACCAACCAGGCATGCCCTTGTCAGTGGTTCCCTCTGGGGGGCCTGGGCAGTACCAAGGCAACATGTCTCAAGGTAAATGGTAATAAATTCAATTAGTAGCCCGAAAAGATGTACTTTTGGGTTGAACAAGGAGTAAGATTCCACTTTGAGTTATATTGTATACAATTGGATTGTTTGGGTTCCAAGCAGTCATCCAATGAAGTTTGTCTGCCATGTGTCTCAAATCAACAGCCTGCACATTAATCATGGATAGTATTATTTGAGTGTTACCCGTTTCTTTTTCTCCCCGTCCAGGCCATTCCGCTCCTGGACAGGGTTACCCCGGCTCCGGCCTGCCCATGGCTCTGTCCCCGTCTGGGAACCAGCCCCAGTACAACCCCCATTCCTCCCACACATCCCATCAGCCCGCCACCAACCCTCAGTACCACGGCAACCAGGGCATGGTCCATAGCAACCAGGGCATGGTCCATAGCAACCAGGGCATGGTCCATAGTAATCAGGTTGTCATGACTCACACCAACCCACGGCCTCAGAGCGCTCGCTGCCTGCTGCAGACTAAAGGCCAGAAGAGCACAGATGGTTTCCAGGAACAGGTATCTGTCTGTCTGTCCATCTGTCTGTCTGTCCTCAGTAACCACGTCCCACACTATCTTGGAGGTCTGTTTGAAAATGGGCTGTGCTGAAATGATTCTAAATACAGAATGACAAGGACATACAATATATCAATTGTGTGGGTGTAGTTACAGTATACTGCAAATATTAATAAAACAGTACAGATATAAACAGTAAAATTATTTGAGCCTAATGCACACAAAAAAATACCATTGGTGAGAAATAATGCTAGATGGCTAGCTAAATGGCTAGCCACCTAGCAAAACAAACCAGCAAGCCAAGTTTGCAGGGACGGTTGTGGTTAATGTTGACTAACTGGCCAGATCTGGACATCAAGTGGGTTTTTAAGGGTCCACAACTGGGACATGTTAGTGTAATTTTTGCTGCCTGACTGCAACAGTTTGTGAGAATAAGCGGGTCTAGAAAAAGCCACGGAGGCGTAGTTCTAAATCCGATACTTCACAGATGGAGATCACTGTACCAGTTTAGGTAGGAACATAAAGTCATTCACACCACCCAGATCTGCTGATCTTCCTGCAGGGTTTTGTTTTTCACTTTCTAGTATGAGATGACTTTCATATGCCAAATAGAAAAACTCTGACAAGGATATTTGTGGCTCAATTGTGGCTGCCAGAGAAACTGAGGACCTCCAATATAGCTGCCAAAGCGTGTCACACACTGCACAAAAGCACCCTTCCATCGTTGTACATCTTGTCGACACACTCTATGCTTGTGTAGAAGTTGGTATGATCTTTGTATTTCACTGTCACTTGTCTTTCTTTCTTTTCTGTCTTTCTTTTTCTCCCCCTCCTATCTCTTTGTAGTTGTGTGTGAGAATAGAGAAGAACCCAGGTCTTGGTTTCAGTATCTCTGGTGGCATCAGCGGCCAGGGGAACCCCTTCAAACCATCCGACATGGTACGACCCGACCCGGCCTGCCAGCCAATCACAGCCTCCCCGGCTTTACCTCAGAGTTGCCATGGAAACTGCTGCTCCTTACCGCAGTGTTTGGTCTGTCCGTCTGTCTGTGAGGCAGCAGTTGACTTGATTAAACTTTGAGTCTCTTTGAGTCTGTGATCCTAAACTACAGACTTCTGAAAAAACAATTTTATGAAGTTTAAATGAAACTTCATGAATTTGAAGAGGAAAAGAAATCTAAATTGTTGATCAACTATATTACAACAAAACTCAAAATTCTTGTTACTATCACCAAACAGGATAGAAAACTTCAGTAAAACGATACCTGAGTTTGGTAATTAGGAATGATAGTACAAATAGCACTTTTGATACCTGATACACGCACTATGCATGCACATATTACTAGTTTGTTTGGTTCATGTTAACAGTGTGCTCATCACTATTAGATGTCTTAGAAAATTGTGGATCTTGAAAGTTGTGGCAACAAACTTGAATATTTCGGTATCTAGAAATAGATTTGAGCCCACATGTACACATGGTGTCTTATTATAAGAAATGCCAAACTCTTTTATCATTTCGACTTCAGGGTTTGACTGGTTCTGTCAGTGTGTGCCTGTGCTGAGAGCCTGTTGGGGTTGCAGATCCCCCAGGCCTGCTGCACATGGCTGTCTGGCCTAGAAACATGCTGCTATAGTCAGTCTGAAGAAGCGAGGCTGCTCACAGAGCTCTGACAGCTATTTTAGGAAGGCTGCTTTAGTTCTGGGACACCGTGGGTGATGTTCAACACTTTGATCTCAGAATGGAAAGCATGGCAGATTTTACTGACTGCTATTCAGGTGTTGAGGAACTGATGCGACAGATAGTCTATAAATAGAAAGCCTACAATAAGAGTGCTTTAAAACAGTCGGCTTCTGTGCAGCCTATGTGACAAATGGTGAATTAATTTAAGTCGGGGGCGGGGGTTGATGATATAGAAAACTGTCACTTCATCATTTAACTTAAGTTTTGAGTAGACAAGTAGTGACTCAGATGCTGACACGTACGGTTATTTAATCATTCCCATGTCTACTTGTATCCATAAAGCTTCACCAGCTGCGCTCTGTCCATTATTAATAATGGACAGAGCTCTCAAGTGATTCTCCGACATATTTTGTCAAGTAATTATACTATACACAGTATATTTATACAGGAGCAAGGTACACTGTAGGTCTAGATTAAGACATAAATTATCCATCCATTTCAATACGGATTCATGGATATTGAAGAATACTTTGCAATATTTCACATTAGAGTAAAATGTTTACCTTTACCATCATAACGTGACAGCGAATGTCAGTCACCTGCTGACCACCCGGGTATCTGCAGTGATGTCAGTTAACAAATGGGAGTATGTAGTTCAAACATAAATGTTCTACTCTGAAATGTGCATTTAAATGTCCTAAATGTGCTGTGATATGAACTGTGGAAGATATTTGCCCTCTGTTAAAGCTACTTAATCACCTTATTCTTACTCGGGCCCTCTTGTTACGTCCATCCACACTCGTGAGGATTCTTGTAGAAGCAGTGGAACGTTGCTTTCATGTTCTTTTCAATGGTTGTCAACCCAGGGCCGATTTTTCAGCAGCTTTAGCTCAAACAAATGCAGAATCTTTTGATTTGGGTTTTATCATCTTTTTTGACCTACTTCTGAAAACTGTTTTGGTTTGTCTGCATATATATTTGTGACTATTTTAGTCTAACAGTTGACATTATTCGGTTTACATTTTCTTTGAATGTAATTTAAGGGCAGACTTAAGGCTAAATTCAGCCAGAGTTTAAATAGTTTAAAGGACTGTGAATCAAAACAGCATGACTGATAAATTATACATCTGTGGTTTTTATCCCTGGAGCCGACTACAGCCACAGCTGTGCAAACAGGACTGTGGCGCCCCCTTGTGGTTAGCTTGTTGTTTGCACCCATTATCTTATTTGGGCTAGAAGAACACACTTGTAGTCCAGATAAATCAGTGGTCTTTATATTTAGAAATTACAAAAATACAATTTGAACAGTATCATCTTCAAATTGGCTTTAATTTGTCGGTATGAATTGTAAATCCTGTTATTTCCATTCAAATTCAACAAAAGATGTTTCTCCTTTTTGTTTTCTTTTTTTCTGTATGTTAACCTTTTAATGGCGAACATCTTTGTCATAGTTTTGCCTGTAACTTCTCTGTCCTCTATCTTTTATAATAGATGAACACATCATCAATATTTCACCAAGAAAAGGTGCAGATTTACAAACTTGATTTATAAACTTGACAGACTAGTTTAGTTTTGTATACTTTGTAAATGTATATAACAATATTCTTATATATATATATATATATATATATATATATTTGTTATATATATATATATATATATATATTTATATATATTTGTTATATATATAACATTTAAATATAACATTTAAATAGTTTTTTTTACTGTAAAAAAATAATTATTTAACAATAATTATCATATCAAGATTGATCCAAAATGATTTGGAAAACCTATTATTCAAATTCAAACAAAAGATTTCTCTCCTTGTTTTCTTTTCTTTCACTTGGAAGAACAAATTCTTTGTGTTTTGTTTTTCAAAAAATGTATAATTTACAAAACACAATTCTCAAAACAGTTCCCTTATCACATTGTATCTGACAAGTTGTTTAAAAGTTTAGATCTCTCACTGATTTATTAACGTTTTCAAGTTCTTAAAACCTGCCACAGATCATTACCAGGTTTCTGAAAAAGAAGAAATGACAATGATCTTCTAAGTTTGACTTAAAAGACAAGCTGTGGCTCTCTAAGCCATGGTTCAGTTTCCCCTCTGGCAAATTAAGATTCAGCAAGTGGAGACGGTGACTTAGTTCCCGTATTGACAGGAGTGGGATCCTGGGCTTTGATGTATTATCAGGCTCGGTTTTAAGATCAGAAGACAGAGCAGAACATGGATTTTTTGTCAGATCTCGGTCGTTAACGTTTGAAAATCCAATTTTCTGTTCCTGATGTGGCTAAATATGCTGTCTTTGCACACTGAGCTACTGTCGATGTCATACTTATTAACTCATCTTTTAAAGATAATGTATATATGTTATCACTGAGCTGCAAAAACCTCATTCCCAATACTGTCCTGAAATATTTATAGAGTTTTTCAAAATTTCTGAAAATTTCTGAAATTTTGATGGAAGGTTTTTGCAGGTCACTGCAGCTCTGTGTGCAATGGCTTTTTAGTGTGTTTAAACTGTTTAATTATTGTGACTAACACCACACAATGTTCAGCTGCTAACAAACATATTAGTGATGTACAGTGAGCTCCATATTCCGCTTTCTCAGTACCTGAGTAGTAAAGTACTAAAATTAACTGACCTGATCCAAATAACAATCCATGTTTGAAGTATGTCAGCAAGTTAGCAAACATTGCATATATGCACCACTTTGCATACAAACTAAACCATGTCATAGCCACATAATCAAAATTATTTGATTGTATACATATATGAGGCTCACTGTATACATGCCAGTGCTACCTTAACTGGTAACTAAACTAATGCTTCTAACATACACACCTCTCTAACATGCAATATATGTGTTTGTTCTTGCATTCACCCATAGACCGTGGTATGGAGGTGCCTCTGCACTGTCACTACTGCATTGTATTGTTAACTTTATTTGTCACTGTTCAACACGTGCACAACCTGTTGAACCGCGTTGAGTCGATACAACTGCATTGTCCCACACTTTCTGTGTTCAAAAACATCTTTCAGCTCTCTGTGAAAAGATGTTGGTGTTTTTAAAATCTCTGCCTTGGGTTATTGAAGGAAAATATGGGGGATGAATTATCTTCTGCCCTTCCCGGTACCTACTTCTTCCCCCCAGTACCCATCCCACACCTATTCTTCTTGCCCTATTCTTTATACAGTATATTTACCATATATATATATATATATATATATATATATATATATATATATATATATATTTCTCTCTCCTCTAACCTCACATCTATGCAAAGTCCTTATCTGTATAAATAGCCGATAAACCATTTTGACATGTGTAATCTATGTCTTTTTGGGAGGAATGTTTCACTCAGCATCTGTAAATTTTAAGATCGATGCCGAAAGTAAGTAAACCCCAGTACTCTAAACTTCAACTGTAATTCATCATGAATTGCATGCCTCTCTAAATTTAGAACAAAGAGAATGCATTGGTGAACTGCCTGTATATCTTTGGCAGTAATGTGATTTTTCTTTTTGGGGGGTGGATATTGAAATGAGAATGAGAAAGGCAAAGATTCTAAACCATCGTGTCCCTGTGTCGTCCTAACGGTGTATCATTTTGACTTATAGGGTATCTTTGTTACTAGGGTACAGCATGACGGGCCCGCCGCTTCCGCCCTGCAGCCCGGAGACAAGATACTGCAGGTAACATCCTCTCACACGTCATCAGCTGGGCCAGAAACAGTCGCATCCTGCCCGCTCTCCCTCCCTAAGCCTTCCCTTGTTTTAGAAACACAGAGGCAGAGCATTCAGTAGGAAGATGTGTACTCTTTACCTGCTCACAGTTAGCTGGACATTTTCTCACACAAGCTGAATTCAGCAGAGACGCACCAACACTGATTTGCTACAGTGATTGAGCCAGTGATCACAAAATTTATCTCACATTATCTCACGATTTAGATTGTTGCAGACTTTTCCCACCTGTATATTCTGCCTCTGTGTGTACCTGTTGATCCTGAAATCAGGCATGACCCCCCAAATCCTCTTTCTCTTCCATCATTAGCCAAAGAAAGCCCGAAAGCCAAAGATCACAGGAGGATTTAAGTAGCCTAAAACAATGTCGTTTATACTATTATTATGACTCATACTATTAGACTGAGGAAATGATTTGAAGGCCATTTTGTAGGAAATCCAGGCTGACTATCTTTAAGCTTCGTAATCAGTTGTAACAACTGTGGGACTACAGTGTTGATTATAACTACCACTTATTGCAGCAGAGTCTGGATTTCTGGCACAGGTTTATTGTGAGACCAAAGAGTTTCTGCTTGTACCTGTCATTTGCGTCATCATGAAACGCATTACGAAGAACATTTAAGTATAACAAGCATGAAAGGAAAAAAGTACAAAAGTTAAACCACCAGTCGTTGACATACACAGACGTATCAGTAAACGGGGCATTCACACATGGATTTTTATTAACCTGATGACAAACCAATAAAGACGTTCTTTATACTACAAGTATTAGTTGCCACTTAGATATTTCCAGGTCAAGTAACTCTCATTCTAATACAATAACTTTGGATAAGATTTGGGCCTAAAAACAGGGAACTGCATTGCAGTGTGCAATAAGAATTAAGAATTACATGTTATTTTTGAGATGAGTAGATTGTTTCTCTGTAATATAATGAAAGAAACATGGGTACACTACAAGTAGACCTTCATTTTATTTGCTGAAATTGCATTTCATTGCAGTATCCTTTCATTGCAGTATACTTTCCCAGGGGCAACAAAAAGCGATCAATTTTCACCTCCCATGTAGATCAGTCAAATTGAATCAATAAACACTACACAGAAATTATTCATAATCATTGACTTTATTTATATTTACTGAAGCTATTATTTCAAAGTATAGTGCTAGAGCTAAGTCCAAAAGGAAGCATGAGGATTGTACTGCGAGATGCCAGCTCTTTACCATGACAGATTGACTTCGCCCTCTTCCTTTCATGTTTTACTCCCCCCTCTCCTCCCCCTTCATCTTCTCTCCACAGATGTACAGTTTAGCTGGATGAACTCATCTAAAAGCCCTTTTTTGTCTTTACCCCTTCTCTCTCTACAGCATGACTGTGTAGCTCCTCCTCTTCTCTCTCTTTTCCCCAACAGTGATGTGTTACTGAGATAATGATGGCAGTGACCCTCCATCCTTCCACACACACACACACACACACACACACACACACACACACACACACACACACACACACACACACACACACACACAGACATATGTATGGAAATACTGCAGCACACATACCTCTATACATACATGCACACACACACACATGCTGTTGACTGTGCTGCGTGTTTGCCTTGCAGGCTAACGGACATAGTTTTTTACACATGGAGCACGAGACAGCCGTCTCTCTGCTGAAGAGTTTCCAGCGGACGGTGGATATGTTGGTTCTGAGAGACAGCAGCACTTGCTAAAAAATAGTTTTATAACAAACAAACAAACAAAAAACACAACAACGCTTCTCTACTCTGCTCATCGCCATCCCATGCCACCCCACCTGCCCTCCGCTGGAGGCTTGTGGAACTGAAATATGAGCCGCCTTTTTTACCTTTTTAGGGGAACAAGCAGACATTTATTTGCCTATTGCTGGACCAAAGGCAAATACTAGTGCCAAATGTACCATAGGAAACATATCGGCTCTTCTGTCTACCGGCGGTCAGGGACCTGATCGACGTCTGGACAGACAACAAGAGGACTCTTTGAGTTCCTACAGGGCTGCTGCAGTTTGGATTTTGTGGTTGTTAATTCGGCAGTCATCTGATCAGTTTGAATAGTTTGTTTTTTGTATTTCAGCTTTTCTCCACTGCCTTTTATTTTATTTTCCATGTTAGATATTTATTCATTTTTTTGGTGTAGCACATAATTCACTTTCCGTGTTCTTTATTTGCATTGTTCTCTTTTCTGTTGTCTTCTATTCTGTTCTCTTCTTTTGACTCGTATCTTCTGTTCTGTTCTTCTCTTTCTATCGCTGTCTTGTGTTTTTATTCTTTTCTGCTGTCTTCTGTTCTGCAGGTATGTTTGCCTCCAGTGTACAGAAATTAAAAACTTAAGACTTTCTGCCTTGTGTACATATATAGAGCTGCAGCTTTCTGGAGCTGCACTCTCCTTGGGGCCTGGACAGACGGCTCTAAAAGTTTATAATTAATAGGAATATTGTTGATAAACCACATTCTGAATTCTCTCTTACAAACATACAGGGATTATTTCTCCAAATGGACAATTTTCTAAAGTATACCACTGATTTTTTTTTTCCTGTAAAGAAAACACTGTTGATAGTTCATTACTGCTTCTTGTTTTATTTGCGTTTGTTTTTTTTTAAACTGTTGCTTGCACAGGTGTACTGATAAGAGCTAAAGCAATACTACTGAGGCTCGACCATTGAGATTTTCAGCAGAGTCCAATTTGTCCTACAGTGCCATCTATTGAGCAAATCACGCTAATGTTTACACACACTGCCATGCACATGAGCTAACAGGCAAACACACACACGTACACAGTAGACATATGTGCCCCCATACACAACACATATGCAATGATGCACTCTCTCCATAATGAAGCCCTGTCTATATTCTAGCCTGATTTTACAATTCAACTGCTACAATAAAACCAGTCGCACACACTCACACACTGTAACATTACTCATACTATCTGTGACATATTCTGAAGTTCTGTTTTCTAGTGTTGTTACGGCAATGTTACATCCCTTTTTCAGCTGTTTGAGTTGTATGATAAAGTCACAGCATGCTTTCATATTGTTGGTCACTCTCAGCCAGCCATTTTCTGTTGGCTTATAGAGTTCTCTACTTTGTAGAAGAATCATGCTGTATTATACCACTGAGTTTCAGTGAGACTGATGTTCCGTAGTTGGTGCCATATGGACCCTCTGCCCCTCCCTGGTTGTATTTACACACAGGCCCAAAACATCAGAGCTTTACCGCTTTGTGGCCCAGATCTGATCTGCACACAGTGAGAGCAGCGGCGTGGCTTGAGTGGGTAGGGAAACTGTTTTTTAACATTTGACCTGGCCTGCAAGCATCCGCTCTGCTGAAATGTCCTGACCTCTGGCTTCCCTGCAGAAAGCAAAAAGAAATGGGGAAATGTCCCGACAAGAATCAATAAAAATACTGTCCTTAGGGGTAAATCTGCAATCAAACAGATTGTCCCCTTTTAGACAGCCAGGGAAAGATCTGATCTGTGCCACAAACACTTTTGGCTGCACTTGAAATTTCAGTGTAACTTTTGTAACCTGAGGAGATCCTAGTTAACACTAGATGTACATGGAAATTTTGATTTGCCAACCTTTGGTTGGTGAATGTTCCCAATTAAATGTGGATATGGAGAGAAAATAATGTAGACTTAGATGTAGAAACAGATTGTATGAGAGGCTTCTGGAGCCATGTAAATGTAGTCTTATATAATCTGACCTCCATGGTCATGCTTCAGAAACTGAGTAGACTTGACAGAAGTGACCACGGAAAGAGAAAGAAGAGGTTCATTTTCTGTCTCTGTGTAAATGCAACACATGTCTTGAAGACATTTTATGACAGTGAGTTTTGTTTTGTTCTGTTTAACATCTGATGTTTCATCCAGAGCAAAACAACATCCTTCACTGTCCTTTTAAATGACATGAGAATGTCATCCTGTGCCCATTTTGTGTCAACCCTCTTAATAAAGCGTTAGAATTAAGTCAATTCAGAATAAGGGACATAAAATGGTACAGTTTAGTCTTGTGGTTGAGAGACTTCATCTTAACCACTGGTACCCACCCAACCCTATTTAGAGTTTGAAATATCAAAGATATTGTGATGAGGACAGAGAAAAAAGTTTGATAATATAATTATTTTTTACTACATGTTTCAGGTAATTCTTTCTAAATATATTGATATAACTTAGCTTTGCTCAAAAAAATTGTGATATTTTATAATAATGACACTTATAACAAAGTTATGGATGAAAGTACGCACAGTATGACTTTGGAGACCTACACATGTACTATCCAAAACTGTATAAAATGTATTTCTACTGTAATTGTGAATTTGTGTTATACAAATATATATTATATATATATGTATATGACTATAAAAACAGTCATTTTCTATGTGTTTAAACTACATAAGAGTTGAACAATTGCTGAGGACGGTGTCACTGTACATAGCTGTGAATGAAATCAAATTTAAAATGACTGAATATTGATTGTGAATGTACTCATGCTTTCTGCAGTACCTACACCTACCCAACTTGAATGCTGCTTCTTCTGTTGTGTGACAAAAAGTACTTTGACCTCCGAAGAGAGAACCGCTGTCGAGTTATAAGTTGGACAAACTTTAGTGATGATTTAACAGAACTATTTATTTATTTATTTATTTGCACATGCAAGTTGAAATCCTTCCAGTTTTAAGTTTGAGTATTATTGCGGAGAAATGTAATTGCAGAAGTATATATAATATATATCATGTGTTTAGAATGCATTTTGCAGACGCTATCTGTAAATAATATTTAAGATACAGTTTTTACAAAAAATAATATATGTATAAAATTGAAAAAATGCTGTCCAGCGATTATACTTGAGCCATTTTGGGCTTTGGGACGTACCATTTTTTCAGTATATAAGAGGTGTTTTGAATAATGTACTAAAGTCTCTATTGTACAAATAATAAAAATGTCACTATTGGTAATCTGGGTTCCTCCTGGTACACTGAGCTCTGTCTATAGGGATATTTTCTTCTTTCTCCTCTGTGTGCATCTTTATTGCTGTAGAAGAAGAGAAAGGTGTAAGGAGCAAAGGGGGAATGGGGCAAAAGAAGAGGAAGGGGGTGGGGCAAATTAGGGAAAGGAAGACAGTTATGACAGAATAAAGTGTAGAAGAGGATGTAGGGAAGTATATTGGGGTAAGAAAATCTCTGCAAATAAAGACAAAATTAGCAAGGCAGGAGCCCAAATAAGGAAAGGAAATAAAGGAACGTAGGAAGAAAAAGATATTAATGAAAGAGAATGGGATAAAATGAAAGTAGAGTAAGCAGGTATGAATAGAGTGGATAAAGAAGGGGTGTATTGTAAAAAAAAAAAAAGGGATGTGATAAAGAAAGGAAAAAGGAGAGGTTGGTGACAATCGCCTCAGCAGGTCTGTAGGAGATTTCAGTTTCCTCTGCTTCTCTGTGGATTAAAGTCAGGAGAGGCTCTCGTTGTCTCAGCAGATGCTCCTTTGTCTGACTGTCCATTAGTCTAACAGCCACAGTGTTCTTTATCCCTCTCCAACCGTCCATCCCATCTATTTCTTGACACTTATCTGAGCTGTGGCTTACAGATGGACGGCTGAATTTGTCAACCTGCCTCACAAACAGAGTTTACTCATTAAGGTAGAAAACCCTTGTCAACGTTTGTATTTTTCAGCAGCTCAGAGAGAGTTTTTGATCATTTATAATTACATAAGAATGCTTTCTTTTGAACTGGGGCTTGTTCATGCATTCACAAAGTCCTAATAATTTCTGCATGGAAAGCTTTGTTGTTGATGAGAGATCCTTATTGCTCTCTACCAACTGGACTTCTCAGCCAGCCTTAATTTATTCACCCCGCTATTAGCTATTATGGCCAATTAAGGAAAGTATTATTATTTGTATTTCAACTCCATACATTTCATAGGCAAATATTTTTTTACTCCACTACAATTATACATTTACATGACAGATAGCAGTTTATAAAATATGATACATTGTTATAAAAGACTAACCAATGTATTAAGTAGTAAAAGTCTGCTCCACATCAAACAGTAACTTGTAAAACGTCCTTACACATTAAAATATAAACTTGTATTGTCACATATTGTATACAGCACAGCACACAGTGAAACCTTGTCTCTGAATTTAACCTATGATAATAAAAATAGACCTATAAAACTCACACATGCATTTTTTCTGCAGAACAAGTCTTTTGACTTTATGTACATTTTGCTGATGCGACTTCTGTACTTACATGCAGGACTTGTAATGGCATATTACACTGCAGTATAGTAACTCAAGTAAAGGATTTGAGTACTTCTACCACTGACGCTTTTATTGTGATATACTGTGTTATAAGATGCGTGACTGGATAATAAGGCATCATTGGCTTATAAACTCTCTGCCCTGTGTCTGTTTTGTACCATTCCCCACTATTCTCCTGGCATCAGTGCCTTCTATAGAACAACTCTGCTTACTGTGCTACAGTCCGACAATTAACAATAGAGGATAATACCACACACTCACACACACATCGAAAAAAAGATACTTTGTGTGCTGACTGACCAACCCACTGACACAATCATGCATACATTTCCCCCCTACGCTGCCTCATAATTTATGCTGGCATCAGTGTGTGTTAGTGTAAGAGATACAGAGCAAGAGATTTTTTATGCACCCACCAAAGCTGTCAATAAGCTCTTGACCTGATCAATAACAATACCAGAGACCGAGTCCATGACCTGCATTCAGCTGCTGCCTGTGTGTGTGTGTGTGTGTGTGGGTGTGTGTGGTGAGCATGTGTTTGCTGATGAAATGTCCCTACAGTCTCTCTACTGTCTACAGACATACATATGGAATATTGTGTTCAACATGCGGGACTAATGTGTGTCATGCAGGAACTTTGCATTTCTGATTTCGCTGTTCTCTGACAACTGTTGGCATCACCGCTGTCAAGGGTATGATTGCTGACATTGTGACAGAGATAAACTAATGTATCATAAAATATCAAACAGACTGGTGTCATTGAGATGACTATATAAAAGGTACACTCCCACAATTAAGGAATCAACTTACTTGCTTTCCATTCCAGAGTTTGACGAGAGGATGAATACCAACTTCCTCTCTGTTAAGAGATACTGTAGGTCTGGGGTGTATTAAGCCTTAGCTTAGCTTCAGGATGAAAGCAGGTGGGAACCAGTTAGTTTAGCTCCAAGAAAAGTGGAACTGCCTGGCTTCTAACAAGGCCTGCAAAGGTACCTTATCATGTTGTATTTTGAACATTTTAACCTCTCTTAGCCTCCATTACAGTTAATTTAACTCACATTAGCTAAGCTTATTTATTATGAAATGCTATTTATTTTATCAAACTCTATCATGTTTGAGATAATTAAATTGCCCACTGTAACCAAAAGATATCGGCTAGATAAAGAACGTAACTTGCTGTTAACAGTTAGCTTGTGTGCTAACACAAGGCATCTAACTTTTGATTTTCTGCAGTGCAATATTGTTTAACCAAAAAGGTCCAAAGGACACACTAACCTTTGTTTTTTCTTCTCACTTTGTATGAAATATAATTAGCGACTACTCCTTTAAGAGACATTGTCTAAGGCTTTGGTAATTGACATGGGTCTAGGCTTGAACATGGAGACAAGCCTATAGTGAACACACCTTCAGTTTACTCAACACAATAAAACGGTTTACCATGACAATACCAACAGAGTTACACAGGGAAGACTTCTTCAATTGATTCACTATGAGACTACACCTTGTTTTTTAGATTGTGGTAGTATTTTAGTGTGTGGGCATGCATGTGGCCACCATAAATAGACCATACAGATGCAGATGCAACACAAAATACATGTTTCCTGTTATAGTCAACAAGTCAGTTCAACATTCAATTTAGTCAACACATGTATGGCAAACAGTAGCAGCTAAAAACAGTGGGATCATGGGAGGAGCCGTTGCGCATAACTTCCTCTGGGAGACTAATCAGAGTTTATAAATCTAGTTTTGAGTGGATTAAATGTGGGCTTGATCCAGCAGACCTTATGGCCCTGAAATAAACCGGGCTTTCATCCACTGCACACAATATAGCTGTTTAACATGACAATACCACGATCAGCTACTACAAGATACGAAGAACCAATCCTGGTGTTTTGAGGCGACTGCATGAATGTGGGTGTGTGTCCTTTAGGGACGCTGTGTGTGTGTGTGTGTGTGTGTGTGTGTGTGTGTGTGTGTGTGTGTGTGTGTGTGTGTGTGCGCGCGCGCGCGCGGGCGTGTGTGTGTGTGTGTGTGTCTGTGTGTTCATCCCGCCTAATAACCGGTCGGACAGCGTTTGGAGTCAAGTCACCTGAATGAAGAAATGGAGGACTAGTTTTACCAAAGCGACACAGAGAGGAAGAGTTGAAGTGAAAGAGAAGGAGAGAAAAAAACAAAAACAAGCTTCGGGTACTAAGTCTACGCTGCGACGACTGTCAGCGTTTGATATCAACGTTCCTTTTTTTCTCCGCTGCTGTGACGGTTTTCTTGGGACTACCAAACTCCTTTTAAAGTTTCTCTTTCGATGAAAAGACAGGTCAGCGTACACTGTCGCGGTGTCATTTTGGTGTCCCACTTTGGAGGCCGGCTGTCCCGGGACAGACGCACACATCTGTAGGAACCGATACTCTGTCACAGCGACACACAGACGCAAGCCCCAAGAGGACTGAGTGTGTCACCATGCCTGTGCGACAGAAAGGTAAATGCATTGTTTTTATTTGTGTTGCTATCTCTGTAGTAGGCCTATAGCTAAACCTCCACATATGATATTTGTTAATGAAACTATATCGACTACACTAGTTAAAACAACTCTAAAAGGCTGCGATGATACTGTAACGTTGGCTCATTGAAGTGCTTTTATTCGCCCGAAACTTCTCTAAAATACGCGCAATTTAACACTGACTTGTTCATTGGTGCACGCATGAAACGTACAGATCATTATTGAAGATATTTTACTAGTTATTCCGACATAGAGTTAAATTCGGCACACATGTATGCCGAATTTGGTGGACAACATGTTGTCCACAACATGTTGTCCACCAAGTAGTATTTTATTTTCATTTTCTATTTGCTATCTGTTAGTCGGGACATGCAAACGCCGAGAGTGTCTGACTGAGCAACTTATTAATATGCGAAACATGTTCTGCTTGATATGTGTGGTTATTGATACGCAAACAATCAATATTTTGAGTGCCGTGTGGCATTCAAAGAAAGCGACATGCCTTAGTTAGACGTTGAAGCTTCCGGTTTAATCAGCTGTTCAGAGTGCCATAGAGACTGGAATGTGGTCTGCACCTTTCTTTAACACCATAAACTCTATTACCCTCATGTCCTTCTGCATCAGACATACATTACGCCATAGTAGCCTAATAACTTTAATTGTTTAGCAGAATGCAGATACTAAAGGCTGAATTTTGAAGTGTTACCCTTATAATTAAGATGACTTAAAATATCATTAAAAATTCCAGTTTTCAGTTGTATTGTTATATTATACTGTAGTGATATTACCTCGAGAGCTGAGGGGATACATCCTCGTAAATTACTGATGTTTTATATACTTTTCATTTTTAATTGATGTCAAATTTGCAATTCATCGTGGATGTCAAAGAATGAAAATTGGCAGTAGTTGAGCCAGAGAGGGAAAAGAAAACATTCTTCTGGCACTTACTATGTGGAGCCAGGTGTTATCAATCGGTCTCCTATTAACTTAACCCTGAAGGAGACCCTGTGAGGCCTGAACCAGACACAGATTTTAACCATAGTAATCCTCAATTAAGTAGAGGCTTTTAATTAATGTACATTAATCTCCTTGCTCTACTTAAGAGTGCCTGGAGAATTGTATGTCTCCTTTTCTGTCATTATCTACCTGTGTATTTTGTATTTAGACGCTCAGCGAGCCCTGGAGCTTCTCCAGCAGTATCGGGCCAAACTTGACCAGAGACAACAGAATCAGAGCCGGACCAGACAGGACCACGTGGAGGAAGACTCCCAGCTGCAGCAGTCTCTGGACAGAGTCATCAATGTCTTCCAAAGTCAGCTCTTTAGCGCTCTGCTTGGTAAGGATAGCTGTTTGTTTGTTCACTGTTCCTCTACACTTCCATTTATACCTGGTGTTACAACATAAGCTGTTGATTTTGAAGGCATGGCGAGATTTATTTTTAGCTTTTTTCTTCTAACCAGCCTGTTGACTCTCCTTTCATTTTTTGATGCTTGGATTTGACATCTGTATGTGTTTCTGCCCGAGGCTACATTTTACAGTACATACCAGAGATGTAGGTATTTAAATCAGGGTAGTTTAATTTTGGATTACGTTTTCTCAAAACCATGGCAAAGAAACAAACTGTCTGTGTAGATGTTGGCTGCTTTTTGTGATTTGGGTGAACTGGCCCTTTAGCTTGGTTCTTGTGCTGGTCTCCACAACAACACTACCATGTGTTTGGGATTGTGTATGAAGATGCAAAGACAGGTGCACTTGTACAAATGAAGATTAGAAGGTTTGGCTATGAGACAGTAGGCCAGCAGACAGAGTGCTGGACTTATTGTAAGAGGAAATGAGCGCATTAGTAGCATAGCATTAGTTTTTGGAGTGTCTACAAGATCTTGTGCTATCACATGTTCACCAGAAAACAGAGATCAGAACACAAACATGTAGGCGTGATGTAGCCTGTCACAGAAAACACAGGGCCCTTTGTAGAAAGCCTGCATACATTTAGAGAATGTGTAGCAACTTTAAATTCCTCCCAAGAGTTAACAGTCTGTGTGTAACTGGTTTGTTCTGCTTGTTGCAAAGGAAAACACTCGGGTATAACAAACTGGTTCTAAATCCCTGATCTCACCTGCTTTGCGCCTCGCCCACACCTTTTAGTTCTTACAGTAACACTCCTTTCTCTGTTTTGTGTGTGTGCTCTTCACTAAACTTGACTTCCTGTTTGTGACTTTCACCTTTGATCAAGCTGTTGCTGGTGTTAAAGTTGAATCTTGACTTCATATATCATGTGAAGTCAAGTTCAAAATGGAGGTGATTTTATGTTACTGTACTTTGTAATTTCCATTCTTGATGCCTCTTTTTTTGGTTATTTATTAATGAATTGTACTGCTAAATTCCCTTCACCCTCTTCTCCTTTTCTCTTTACACATCCTCCTCCAACTGTCTGTATATTCCCTGTCCTCTTCCCACATACTGTACATCTGTTTTTCTCTTCCTCTTCATCATCTCTTTAATGACCACCAAACGTATCTGAGCTCGCAACCAGGTGTATGCTTTGGTGTAGTCAGTGTATGCGGAGAGGGAGAAGTGGAGCCTCTAATCATAACAGTTGCTGATGTGCCTACTTCTAAAACGGGAAATGACAGTAGAATGAACTATTCCTCTTTTAATTCTTCAGGAGCTACTGTTGTACATAACAATGGTGGCACTAGTATCCTGCCACTAGAGGTCAGCAGTGTATTAGCTGATACCTATATTTGTGATCAGCTTCAATTAGCTTGTGTCTGAATAGAATGTATAAAATACAATAGTGATATTAGGAGACATGGATGATTATTTTTATTATAGATAAATCTGTTTGATCAGTTTTTCAGTCTATACAATTTAAAAAAAAGAATGTCACAGCTTCCCAAAGTGACATTTTCTTGTTTTGTTCAATGAAGTGTCCACAACATTCTCAGTTTACAATGATATATAAATCCTGAGTTTGGAGAAGCTTAAACTAGAAAGTGTTTTTAGTTTTGCAGTGATAAATGTCCGGAGTGATTAACTGATCATCAATTTAATTGGAGCTTAACTTTTGTCTAATCAACTCATCGTTTCGACCCTACTGCTCTGTATCCTCTGTATAGTTTGATGATAATTAGTCAGTTTATCATTCATTGTTTTTGTTTTGCAATAGGTTAGTCTTTCTTTCATTGATACAGTCTTTAATCAATTAATTCATTCATCTATCCCTTCAATTTGTCAGTACCTCATTTACTAACCTACTAAACCCTTCAGTCATTCATCACGGCTCTAATCTCTGCTCTTCTCCTCCCAGACATCCAGGAGTACTACGAGTTGACCATCCTCGCAGACAGCAAGTGTTCTGTGGACCAGACAGGCGGTCCATGGGACCTCACTGCCTCTAGCAACCAGCTAACGGAGCTCCCAGCCCAGCCACAGCCCTCCTCTGGACCCCTGAACCCCCAGGCTTCTAGAGGATCATCCCAGCCAAAACCCCTGTCCCCAAAACCCAAGTCAATCAAGTCCCACGCTGCTCCACTCCCATCCGAGAGACCCACGTCGAAGCCATCTTCCCCTACAACACAGTCCGTTACACCTCAGTCAGAGCCAGGCAAGGTCAAGTATCGTGCTCCTCTCCCTCCTGACCAACCTGGAGCCTCCAAATCGTTGGCTTCAGAGACTACTGTGCCTTCCTCTGTCTCTAATGCCAGATCCCCTGGAGTCATGGTGAATGACGTAGGAACCCCCACCAGCTCCATAAAAACACCTCCTGGAGCATCACTGAATGGAACAAAGCCACACCTTACTGCCACCAACTCTAATGCTTCTTCAGAAAGCTCCATCAGCTCAGCCAATCCACAAAGTGACTCTGTCTCTCCAGACCTCAACCTGGTGAGCGTCTCAGCCCTCGTCTCCAGCACCATCCAAAGCTTTGTGTTTCCAACCACTCCAGACAATCGTACCCCCACCAGCACCACTCCTAGCACCAGCCCAGGTCTCAACAGAGTCACAGACGCTTATATAGTCTCTACAGCTCTTGCGACCAGCAAGGACCCAGGCACAGGCAAAGTCACTCACAGCAAGAGTCCAAAGAGCCCCAACCAGGGAAAATTCACCTTCAGCAGCCGCAGCCACACAGGTCCTCCTCATCTGAGGTATGTTCAACATCCATATGCTTGAATTTTTATTAGGGTATATTAGCAACACTTTGCAACTGGTAACTGATATTTTAACACACTCAATGGATTAATTATCCCTGCGAAATTCAGTGTGAAAGTAGCATTTATCGCCAAAGACGTGGATAAAAAGAAAATACTTTGTAAGTAAGTATGACTTTGGTCACAATTTGACACCGTCACAATACCAATTATTTCTACTTTGAATAGAGACAGATGTAGAAGAATAAACTGTATGCCACAAACTATGATTTCTCATTGATGAAGTTCAAGATTTACACAATCTCTGGTTGTTAACACAGCAAAACTAACAAAACTGAATAGAGGTTAATTCACACCTGTTTGAATTCCACTGATAGAAATGAATACAATTTGCATTTAGTTAATTACAAATAGCTCAAAATATTATTTATTCATCCCTCAAAATATTTTTTAATTGAAAACTCACAAAATTATGCCAGCTGTTAAACGTCAAGCTTTTTATAATGAAAATGCATGTATGTTGCATAGGCTAAATCAGTGGTTCTCAACTAGTCTGGCTGCGGGACCCACCATCACCCCTTAATGACAAGCCACGACCCAAATTAGCATATGAAAACAAACTTTGTGGGTGCTCTTCTATACTGTGAAATGGCGGGTGTGTGTTAGCATTACAAGGCATTAACGCCAAATACTGTTAAGGAGTGTGAATAACTCCGCTGCATAATAAATCCCCTTCAAAATAAAAGCACAAGTTTTGTTTTTTTTCCAGGCATAGGCCCGGGACCCACTGAAAACGGTCAAGTGGGTCGCAGACCCAACAGTTGAGAATCACTGGGTTAAATAACAGATATAATGCAACACTGCAGTTTGTTTGCTATTGGGAATTCAGGTGTAATAGTACAGAATAATAACTGACAGTTCACAGACTCCCTCTTTACTTAATCTCTGTTCCTAGTCCAACCAGGCCTGGGCCAGTAAAAGTCACCTCCACTAGCCCTAGCCATGGTCCAGCCAGCCCCAGGACACCTACCAGCCCATTGACCCCCAACAAGGTAAGACAGCTCTGATTGTGTTGTGCCAACAGGAAAGCTCGCCACAGTTGATAGCAGTGTATGATATGCATTACCTTCAATCCGAAGTTGATGGGTGATCCAGTTGTTGGGTGGCAACGTTGAGATGACACGAGGGCGGCACGATTCTAGAAAAGGAGTGAGGTTATGTATCTCTCCTGAGTCTTTAATGAACCATTTTTAAATGCAAATATAGCATCCATTTTCTCCTTGTGCCTCGGAGAGCTTGTCATGTTTGGTGATGTACTGTATAATTCTCCCATTAGACGTTTGAATAGTCAAGTGGCAGAGATGTACTAGTTGTTTGTATTGTCCTAATATCCTTGTCATGTTCTGATTTGTCATATTTTGGTTTTATATTGCTGAGATTATCGTCAGTTAGTAAGTACATTTGTTGTGCTACCCTGTGGTGTTGCATTGTCGGTTAAACATTGCTTGGTAGGTACATGCTGTCATGAGTGTCCTTTTGTCAGAATTAGGGTTGGATAAATCTATACACGGCTCCTCTTGAACCAGTTTATGGAAAGGCTGCTGGTGGCTGCAGAGAGCAGAATTAGATGGACAGATCGTTTATGCAGGCTGGCTGTTTTGGAAATTGGCTTACAATTGCATTACATAATATGACAAGGGAAATCAATTCAGTTCAGTAACGTTATATTCTCCAGTGGAGTCAGCAGAATGAGATCAGAGATGGGCTCATATGACTGGATTTTGTCTTGGGGATGTCGCTGAAATGGTTTCTTTGTGGTTTGGGCTGTCTGAACACATGCTTACACTGCTGGTGATTGTCCACATCTCACAACCTGTGCTGATATTGACTTACTTTGCTTTATACTAAAGCTTTCAATACAGTGATGTACAGTATGTGCTGTGAAATACTGCTTTCATTGTGTTGTTTTTATTGGGATTGTGGTAACTCCAGGTACATTCATGTGCTGCTCAGCCGTTCCTAATTTATACAATAATAAATTAGAAACTGAGGTTAAATTTTGTTTTTGTGTCAATAGTCTCACACAAAAGGGACTTTTTTTTCTTATCACCCATTATTGAACTGTTTTTAATAAATTAGATTACTTGTATTGAAAGGCTGTATAAGTTAATTGAGTCCCAATAATAATAATAATAATAATAATGTTAATTTAGCACAAATTAAGCAGCGCAGACAGACTGTCAGCTCTCGGTTGGCATCATGAGTCCAGGGCCAGAGGGTGGAACTGGATAGAAGTAGAGTAGGACAGGAACAGAAACAACACACAAAAATTGTGTGTGTGTGTGTGTTTGTTTCATGCAAGACATTTGCATATGAGACATTTTCCACTCAACTTTCTCTCTCTGCTCTGCTGGTCTTCTATAGTACAGTAAATACAGTAAATTGTTTCAAATTCAACATCGGTTGTAGTGATGTTGTGTATCTAGAGAAGACCCGGTATCCTGAGTGAGTGAAATTAAATCCCTTATTCGTGTGTGAAGCTTCAGGGTGCATGTGGAACTTGAACCCAAAGTTGAAAGTAGAGCATCCATTGCTATAGCGCTGTTACTGTTCACTCAGTCTAACCACTCACTCCTGCCAGAGACTGACCTGATAAAACGGCAGAGAGTGTGTGTGTGTGTGTGTGTGTGTGTGTGTGTGTGTAGCATAAGTATTTGTGTGTGTGTGCTTATGTCTGTGCATACACGTCTGTCTGTGTGAGTGTTTGCCTGTTCATCCATGTGTATGCGTTTCTGCGTCTGTCTCTGCATGTTTGACGTTTTTTGTTTTTTTTGTGTGTGTTGAGTGTGTTCTGCGTATGTGGGGATATATATTCTGAGCCATGCACTCTTTGAGGGCAAATGTGTCTACCAGCTGCCATAAAGCGAAGACCGCAGCTGGAAAACAAGAGGGCGGGCAACGGAGGTGCACCGGGACAGCTGCCATGTTTCCGAAACGGCCTCTGTTTTAGCGGAGAAGTCCTGTCTGGCTGTTCCGATGGAAGGACAGGTGGAGAGGACATGAGAAAGGGAGGAGAGAGAGAGATGGATGAAAGAAGAGGGTGTGCAGGAGTGGACAGAGACGGACAGACGGCAGAAGGATGTCACCAAAAGCAACAAGCGGCTGAGTGGTGGAAGTTGTGGCTCGAAGATGTTTTGATGAAAGTTTGTCAGTCGGACTGGTGAGAATGGACTGCATCTGCATCCTCACTACCAAGGTGAGACACAGAAAGAGAGCAGACTGGAGTAGGGCAGAGGCGAATGGCAGGCAAGACGGAGGAAACATTGTGTGACAGCGTGGACGTACAACCTCAGATCAATTTTCTAAATTACTAAATTATCAAGGTTTTGTGTTCCTCATGATGGCATTCATTCATTAATTACAGTCAACACTGTTGAAATTGTGTGTGAATAATGTGGGAATCCATCACATGATTTTGTTTTGATTATGATTATCTACTGATTATCAATTGAAAGTGGGACGGAGACCTGCTGTACTTTCGGGGGAGGGGGATTTCACTGAAGCATTTCAGGATACAGAACTACAGGCTTGGCAAATGGTGGGAAGCTAAGTGTACCTGCTAACTATTAGACATATGAAAGTGGTGACAGGTTGCGTTATTGGACAGATGTTATTGGTGTGCTGTAGTTTGTGACTAAACAGGCTTTAGGTGATATCTTACAGGAACTGGATGTCCTTTACTGAAGCGAGTCTAATGGGAATGCCGAGCTGTTGCTCAGCCGCTGGTCTGACAACATGTGACACCCAGAGAGACGGGAAACTGGGTTGATGGGACACGCGCTTCAAGAGACTAGCTAGCTGACTGATTCGCTGGTTGACTGACTGGCTGACTGTTCTCAAGGCAGGAGAGAGCACTTGGTTGGCATGACCATAAGCATACATTATGCACATATGTGCATGCTCAGAAATGCATGGCCCATTTAAAAGCAGCAGGCCCAGTGTGAGCTGGGATAGACTCCAGCCCCCCTCATGACCCTGCACAGGATGAGAGAGTACAGACAATGCATGGATGGAGAATGTAACAGTTAGTGCTTTGAATGTTTGCATGACGTGTCTCGTCTGAAGACGGAAGTGTTCAGAACTGTCCCAAATGGCCACACTTGAAGACAAGGTGAAAAGAGGGGCGACATGCGATAATCGGTCAAATAAGAAAAATAGAGCATCGCTTTTTAGGACAGTCTCTCCTCAAAGGCATTCATTGTGTCGCACAACTGTAGTTTGTGCACATAAAAAATGACAGAAGTAGTTGTGTGAAAGACTGATAAGAAGCTTATTATCTAGACCTCACTACCCGATCCTTTCAAAAAACTTGGTTTGTTCTGAGATACCTGTGATTGTATTATACACAGTTACTGTAACAGAATTAAATTGAATGTGGTTACATCCTAGTTCAGGCTTAGTCTTGGGCCACTCTTAATCTCATTATGGACTCAGTCTTGATTGTGCTTATTCATGGACTCTACTTAAGGGTTCATACCCCATTGTCTGCTTGAAGGACACACACGTTGACCTCGTCTTGACCAGTTTTTGAGCTTGCTAATTCGCTGTTGGGAGCATGATGACCTTTCCTCCTGATGGCCTACACAGGGATTGTGAGGTTGACACTGAACAGTAAATCAAACTATCACTGCAAAGATGTCAATTATATCTGAAAACAATACAACTGTAAGCTCAATACAGAAAAGCTGCATGGTCTTCTAAGGGATGTGATGAATGATAGAAAGTGCCCGAGGACTGACACACACACACACACACACATACACACACACACACACACACACACACACACACACACACACACACACACACACACACACACACACACACACACACACACAGACAGACTGCAGGGATTCCATCACACATTCATCTGATTAATCTTGTTAATCTCATTAAGATAATGGATTGAAAAACGGAGGGTGTTCCCTAAATTCAAGACTTCTAGATTACTGCTCGAGGATGTTTCAGTACATCCTCCTTCATCTTCCTTGATTCATTTCTTCCTCCCATCTCTCTCTTTGACCCTGTTAGGCTCTTTTGCTATGTGCATTCTGGGGAAATAGAAAAATAAGTTTAGGAATCAAGACCTAAATGCACTAAAATAAACCCTGGGTTGATCAGAGGCGTGTTTGGTTACAATAACAATAATGTTTAAATTCAGTGAGTTTCCAGTGCAAACATACATACATGTGAACAATCACACAAATAGATTCAAGCAGAAAGTGCAGGCCAATCTAATAGGTTAGTTGCACCTCTAATCATGACATAAATATCAACCTTAAAGACTACAGAACAAAACACCAGACAAATATATTCAGTAGTATTTATGCTTTTGGAGATTTTACTTTCTACCATTACTCTCTTCTCCATCGTGCCCAATCCTCTTTTCCTCTCTGATATATCCTGTCTTAAATCCAGGCCTGGTTAAAGTAGTGTGTGATTGTTGTTTAGCTTTACTCAGTGTCACTGGCCTCCTGTGCTCCAAGAGAGCAAGAGTCTCTCCTAAGAGGCTTACCTTAGGCTGCTAATAGACTTTACAGAGGTGGAGCCATTTTAGGTGGGACAAAGAGGAGAAAAGAGAGGAAAAAGAATGAGAGAGACGCACACAAAGACCGAAGGAAGAGGAGAGATCAAGTCTGTGAGTGCACAAGTTTCTAGGTTATTTTACTGGATTTTGACGGAAAACTCTGCTTCATCATTCCACCGATCCATCCGTCTGTGCAACTGTCCAGCTGGCACTGTGATGTAACTGTGAGGAGGGGTCACGGCTGACAAATTAATCAACGGAGAAAGCATGAGAGGAGAGGAGGCAGAGAACTTCCCAAGCAGCTGCAGGACTATTGAGCCCAGAGCTACGCATCTGCAGTAGCAATGTACTGCAGTGCTGCTGTCACGGGTTAGCTGGCTTCACGAGACCCTCAGCGAAAGATTGAGAGATCCACACCTGTTGTGAAGAGTTGGACTGAGAGTCTGTAGGTGTTTAGATATCCCTGCCTGTAGTAGGGCTGACACCTACCGGGTCAGTGCGAGGGCTACATGTGAAGATGGACCATCGTAACTGTTCTTCCTCAGTCAATGTAACGTATCTTCACTTACTCTAATTACAAGTCATTCTCTGACTCACCTGCTGCGGGGTTCACTTAGGGAATTGGCATGAGTCTTGTAATCACAGTAGAGAGTAGCAAGATCAACTGAGGTTAAATCAACATCCGTAATAAATGACTAGCAGGCCATTTTCTGTTTTTTAATGTGTGCTGTATGTAAAACACCATACAGTTTGGTGCATTTTTATGTTAACTCCGTGTTTTTGCATACACAGTTTTGATTGAGTTTTTAACTCAAACAAAAATGTGAGTTTACATATTATCTATATGTGTACATACGTAAGGCACATGTTGCGTGATCCTTATGTAAATACACTTTGATAAAAAATAAAAAATAACACATTGTAAAAACAAAAATCGTTCTGTATGTTCATCTCATTCGCTTTCACAGTATCAATCTGTTTCCAAAGCCTGAGGTTAAGTTGGCCTGACTACAGTTAAAGTACACTAGAAATCCATAAAAGAACGCTAACATGGAAACATGTCACAATGTTTTGAAAGAGACACAAAAGAGCCGGATAAAATTTTAGCTCCACTGATTTGCTTCTTTCACTTTTTTTTTGTGTGGAAAATGCCTTGCAAATTGGTAGATTTGATACATCTAGCCCAATATGTGAATTAATTTAATTAATGTTTGCGTTAAAGATTTTCAAATATTTTAATATTCAAATTTTCTTCTCAGGTAATTAGTATAAGATTGTATAATGGGTCCGGAAAATCCAAAATATATTTAGCACCCTTACCCTAGCTAGAGTACTGTTAACTGAAGCTGTTTCTCAGCATGAATCTGTCCACATCTAAGTCCATTTTTCTGTTTTCACAGGAACAGGACGTTGTTAGCTGTGTGACCTCCTATTGTTTAGCCACCTCAGCTAACAGGCTAGCAAGCTAACATGAAATAGTTCAGCCCAAGTCATGCCTGAATACAGACAGAGCAGCTAATCCCATTAAGCAGATGACTAATCTCTAAGGAGCTACACACACACACATTCAGAGATACCAATTTATACACACACACATACAAACAACCAGAGTTCAGTTCAGTTTACTTTAGTCTTATTATTGATTTTTCAGGGGGGAAATTAAAAAGCTTCGACTCACCATGGCTTTGTGAACCCGTGGCCCTTGCCTGTCGGGATAGTTTAGAGAGAAGATCAGGTCCTTTCTACATGTGTATTGTGGGTCAAACAGATAAAAAAAATGTTGCCCATGTCCCTCTTGTAATTCTCTGAGCTACTGCAAGTATAAATGCAACAGTTGCGGTAGAAATGATGTATTGAGATTGACATTCGAGAAGCTGTTTAATATTTGGCCCTAGCTAATTGCGGTCACCTTGTTTTAACAATCGGTGTTTACATCCATTAAAATAATATTTATCAATAACTATTCAAGTAATCCTTGTTTTAAAAAATTAAATTACTACAGCAATTAATATTAAATATACATTTAATACATGTGTTAAGCCAGTCTACTTCCAGATCCATAGACTGCCATTTGTTCATGCTGTCTTACAGCTCATATAAACCGTCTTGAAGAACATAAGATGCCATAAGCCCCTTCATTTTGTTCTCAATGTCGGCAAAAATGGTAAAACAAAAAATTCAAAATTTATATTATACATGATTGACATAAAAATTATATTTACAGCATAATGTCCAGCTATTGCTGTGTCTGTGTTTTACCACATAGTGGCACTGTATGTATGACAAACACATCGACATGTTGTGTGCTCAAATTGTAATTCTGCAGAGACTTGACACTTTTGACACTTGCTATTTGTCCTTTGGAATTATAAAGTATTCAATAAATGACCATAATGAGATAAACCACTAACTTTTCTGCTGCACCGACATTTGTAGCTGCAGGGTTTCAGCAGCAATCTGCGTGTCCCCACACAGCATTTTAGAGAGCGAGGAAGAGATATATATATATATATATATATATAGAGAGAGAGAGAGAGAGAGAGAGAGAGAGAGAGAGAGAGAGAGAGAGAGAGAGGAAAATTCACTCATGTGGAAACTGAATACACAGCTGGTTAAAGCCGATCTCGTGACCATATATGAAATGTTGATGTATGGAGATTGGTTCATGTGTAGAATGGAGAATCCGCCACTACTGGCTAGTGTATGAGGTTACCACATACACACAGTGTAGTTATTTCTGTGCTGGCTGACCTACTAATGTTAACATGTAGTGCATGCCTGCTAGGCTCATGAGGTTGCATCCTCTCTCTCTCTCTCTCTCTCTCTCTCTCTCTCTCTCTCTCTCTCTCTCTCTCTCTCTGTCTCTCTCTCTCTCGCTCTCCCATTTCTATCTCATTAATCAGTTCTTTCTTTCTTTTTTTGGTCTATATTTTAGTTATTTGATGTGTGATTTTGTTAATGTGACATTAGATTCTATCTTTAACCTCGCATTATTATGTTATGAGCCATATGAGCCAAAACGCTTGTGGCTATCCTAGATGTATGAATGTATTTGTATGTATGTGTGTGTGTGTGTGTGTGTGTGTGTGTATGTATGTGTGTGTACATCTCCATCTGTTCCTTGCCAAACACAGAGGGACTATCAGGACAGCTAGCTTATCACACAAGCCAAGACTTTTGGAAGACTGGCACTTGACCTAAAGCTGAGTCTTTGAAAACATAAAAATAACTGGTTTTCCGGAAGAATACATGAGTTTTCATATATGTATATATCTTTATATATATTGTCAGGCATCACCTTCATCATTTCATGAAAGCTCTTGCATTTAGTCTTTACTCTAACACTCCAGGGAATAACTCTTAGGCCCACAGCAAATGTTTATTTGAAAGAAATAGTGGCGCTGGGTAGTTGGCCTCAATGTTTGAAGAGTAATTATATTCAAGATGTTCAGTGGAAAAACTTCAAAGCAAGTGTAGAGCTCCAAAAATGTTGCCAACAAACAAGTAAACTCCAACACACACGAAAGAGGATCTCATGGATTACTGGTTTGAAATTAGCCCAAATTGTGTTAACTCTGAAAGATTACAAATGCATAAGCAATCATATAAATAACATACGTTCATGAGACATTAAGAAATATCAGGATACCAAGAAATATTGTTAAAAAAAAGTGTAATGTGTAATTTGTAAATAAAGAACACTTTCCAGAAATATAATGTACAGAGATTTGAAACTTTGCAACATGCTTAGTATATTAATTCATTAATTATTGATGCATTTCACAGAACACACACAAAGTTGTACATGTGTAAGTTTGTGCATCAGCACTTTTTCAAAGACAAGTCCCTGCTGTGCTCAGACCCTTCACGTCACTGCATTATTTATATGACTTGTCTACCTGCATCAGCTTCTAGACTTAATTGGCTCCTCCAGGCTTTTATCTTGTATCTGTTGGAACCATTGATGATTACCAGCTTTAAATTTAACTTGGGGCGTCATCTTGGGTTGTGGATTGATTCAACTTTTTGACAATTCCTGACGATTCTCCATCGGTGACCTTAGAATCACTCTGTTTGTATCCCCTCGCCTCACTATCTGCTTTCTCGTGCTACTTTTCCCTCTCTCTGTCTTCTTTTCGCTCATGCTGTGTTGTTTCCCAGTGGAGGTGAGAAGTCGGAGACAACCACAGAGAGACTACTGTGTGTGTTTGGGTCTGTGTTTCTGTGTGTAAGACGGCCCAGATGGCCCAGCCGTCAGCATCAAGAGCCTCGGTTGAAGAGTGCGCTCTAACTTGTTTGACTTCCTCTGCCCTTTATCTCCCAGAAATCCTCTCATCTCCTCTCCTCATATTCCTTTTATAGAAATAAATAGAAAAACTCAACTAAGTTCACATAGATAGCAATGTGGACAAATTCTCTGGTGTGGTTTTACACCATATAAAGTGTTGAATGTTTGACCAAATATTGAAGTAAGACTCTAATGTATGATAAGCTGTGACCAAATGACTTGGGATTTGGCAAATGTATAGTTTTGTAGTCGTCTTAATAGTACAACAAAACGTAATAACTTCTCTGACTGAGAGTTTAATAACCCTATTTTAGTAGTGTGTAAAATGTATTTACCTTAATATTTACAGTAAACAGCCGTTTTATTCACTTATTTTGTTATGAAATCATTCAGGTGTTAAATAGGTTTAGCCATGTTTGTTAGTTCAGCTGCATAAAGGGCTCATTGGCTGCTCTTAAGTACAGTTACATTTTACAAAGTACACTACAAATGACAGAGACTAGCCAACACCTAAGGCCATTGCTCAGACTGACTGAAAAAGGGCAGCCATCTCATTCATTTTAATTAGGCCAGCCAGGAGACACAGCAGGGGTACAAACACAGGCCCCAGCAAAAAAAAATGCAAGGTTGTCTAGCAAAAAAAGTTGAACCTGTCCTCCTGTAAGGCCTTGCAGTGGCCAGTCAAATACATGCAAGCACACATTCTGGGCAGATTAGTTTGTAACGTAATGGTGTTGTATACTGTTTACCTGCGATAAAGTAATTCCCGCCATGATATCATCACATTATCAACATCATATTTCATCTCTTGCTGGTACCTAAATTAACAGCCCCCCCCACCATAAGAGCCCTTTGCGTTAGTTAAACACAGTTGTTTTCGGTATGAATGGCTGCTCCAACTGTGTTGTGTTCAAATGTTGATTGAGCAAGTCACCCCTTTATTGTGTGTGTGTGTTTGAAATAGATCATGGCTTGTGACTCCAGATGATGTAACAATGTTGTC